>NC_052615.1:10035038-10335038 GCF_016545825.1 Eucalyptus grandis
GTGTGTAATCAATTTTTGAGACCCCCAGACATCCTTTTTGTTATGTCCATGGACACATGATGTTTGGATGCATCCAATTAGATATAAAGAGTCCTATAGTAGGCACATTGCATCGAATAGAAAGCTGTTACTTCAATTTATTGATAGCAATGGTGGCTTACTAGATCTTGAACGATTAGGTCTGTCCTTTGGCATCTAGAAAGCCCGGAAACGATTTCCTTTTCCATCAACAATAGCCAAATGCTGCGAGTTGTGCGGTTAGCGATGCAGATGCCCAATCCGAGGCATATTTTCGATACCCCAAAGGCCACGGCCTACTTCAAGCGAGTATCAATGACATATGGCATCCACCCAGGACAAGGAGTCTTACAATTTAACATTGATGTAGCTTACCACCCATCTTACATCGCCGCGGCGGCTTGTGTGCGAGACTCATTCGCGCTAATCGATGGTTTCGTGCATTACATTCGCGCCTCCTCGGCCAAGCTAAGGCGATACGCCACTAAATCTCACCTACATTTTCGCCTTTGAGAGGACGAGAGATGGATAACATTGTTATGGAATCTAACGCTTGACCATTGTGGGAAGCCGTTCGTGATCCCGCCCGGCAGGTCGTAAACTCATGCTCGATTTTCAAAGAAACTCTAGCGTTGCTGATTTGGTGCCCTACTCTCCAACTAGTACACTGCCATAGAGAAGCTAATGCTGTTGCAGACCGAGTTGCGAAGGCCCATCGGGCCTTCTTACTCCCTCCTAATGGGTTCTTCAGCTTCCTCCTTTTTTTCGGGATATTGTGTATTATGAACTTAATGTAACTTCTATCTTTGAGATCTTAATATATGTGATGTTTCCAGAGCCAAAAAAAAAAAAAATTGGCTTTGTTGATACAATTTTGAGCCACTTCTCTTACTTTTGCTCCCCATTGCAAATTTGATAACATGATTTGTCCCGATTTGAAGGATTGGGATTTGGGTTTGGTTAGGGTTCTTGAAAATGGAAATTGGATTTTGCCCCAATTTTCTTAAATAAGGCTAAGGTTCTCCAATCAAATGAGTAAACGACGACGTTTACCTTTTCAATGGCTTACTTTAGTTTGTTGGCATGCCACATTGGATGACATATCATAAATTAATGTCATATTGGATTTTCAAATAAGCAAATCGCTAGTGACACTTAAGTAAGCAAAAAAATTTTGACAATCAAATAAACGCCTTGCAAAATTTATGATCCTCTTCTTGTTCTTATTTCCCTGAATTTAGTCATTTACTACCAATGTTGGACAAAAATTAATGATGTGGATGCCAACGAGTCCTACATGGCATAATCAATACCGAAATGGGCAATTTTGCATATTTTTTTTGAATTTTCTGAAAATCTTATTACCTTTTAATTTTGAATTTTTAAAATTTCTTTCCTTCTTTCCTTTCATTTTTCATTATTCTTTTTCCTCTTTCCGGTGGTTGGCGATAAGCCACTACCATGATTGTTGGCATAGGTGAGGGTCGACACCTCGCACGCCCGCCTCATGATGCACTAGGTTGGTGAGGGCCTCGGCCTCGCTATGGTTGGCAAGGGTTGCAAAACTCTCACCTCCCTAGAGTTGCAGGGTCATAATCCTCGCATGATCTGGGCGGTCACCATAGTGAGTGCTTAGGGAAGAAGAGGGTTCATGAGCCCTTGTCTAGTGACTGACAAGGGTCTCTGGCCTTGGCTGAGTGGCTCGTAGCCCCACTCGACCCTTAATGTAGGATGGCCACTTTAGCGTTGGTCATACCATGTAAGACGTATGGCATTAACTTTAGCGATTTATGGCTTAAATTGATCGGAAAACTAAATTGGCATAATTAAAAGGTCGACAGACTAAATTGGCCATGCAATAGGTTTAAGACTGTCTAGATAATTATCTTGAATTAGTCCAACCAAAGATCGCTCAAAGTTGTCCTTTTGTCAAGTGTATCGACATATCACGTGAATTTTTTGGACGTGGATAACCATGTCAGCATATATTGGCGAACATAACGATGTAGACTGCCACATTGTTTTGCCAAGTCACCGAATCTTATTTTTCCTTTTATGGCCAAAATAATATATGCCATAATCTCACATTAAGATAACAAAAATTATGGCCAAGTCATCTAAGTGTTACAATTTTCAATTGAAGAATTACATTGATTGGAATTTTGGAATTTTAAGAACTAAATTAAACAAAAACGAAAATTCAATAACCAAATTAAGTATTAAAAAAAAAAAGGTTCAAAAAACCACATACGTCATTATCTCTAATTTTATACACAAAAGGAATATGAGAGTTTAAGTTTCAAACTATATGTCCATACTTGGGGTGTACTTGTGTAATCAAGTTGAGTCGACGATAATTTGACACGCAGGCTCGACCCCACTCAAATAACCAAGACTTGATACTAGATTTGATTAAGTTATTAGTAAGTTCAAGCTCGACTCAATTAGTCAATTTTTCTAGATTGAAACTCGAATTAAACTCAAACTCGAGCTTGAATCATGAAAATACACTATAATTGAAACTTTAATAAATATTTATTTGGGATAAGTACGACAAAGTGCCATAACTTTTGTATAATGCTCTTAACGATTACAACTTTTTTTCAATCACTTGAATGCCATAATTTCTAAAAAAAAAACACTCACTTGAGTACCATAAATTTCAATTGATCACTTGAGAGCCATAATTTTCTTAAAGTGCTCATCTAAGTGCCAGAAATCTGATGTGGCATGGCACTTATAGTGAACGTTTTAAAAGTTATAGCATTCAAGTGATTAGTTGAAAAATTATATGATTCTCACTTGATTGGTAAAAAAGTTATAGTGCTCAAGTCACTATTGTATATAATCTATGACACTCAAGCGAACATCAAACGAAATTTATGGCACTTGTAGTTTACTTTTATAGGTTTATTTTGTTCATATTTATTAATTTACATGAATTATTATAATAGGTAAAGATTTAATCCCTCCGCTAGACTCAATTAATTAGAATTTGAGCCACTTGAACTCAAAAAGAATCAAGTCGATTTTGAGAAATCTGAAAGTCGAACTCAAATACCTCTAGTGGCTTGACTGAGTTGCATCCTTAATGCAAAACATCGTAAGCGTCTAGAACTTCTTCCCAAACGAAGAAAACTCGTGCAAAATGGGAACGCAGAACCCGGTCGTCTAAAGTTGATATTGGTCAGAATATATAATTTCAGTGTTGAAGTGGGGTTTTCTTTTGCACCTCATGAGTCACACACTTTTTTATGATGGCACCATTTTTATTGCCAAAGAAACCCACTCCTAAGATCAATAATATTTTATTAGCAGATGTTGACCTAAGCTAGTTGTTTTACTGTAGAAAACCGATTCGTTCCAAAAGGTCCATGAGTCCCAATATCTTGCACATGATCACAAGAGAAAGATGGATGCAAATACATATCTACGTATAACAGATGCACTGATACAAGTCGAAAATCCCAATACATACACCTGTATGGGGGCAAATAATGTATGTATAGATCCAAGTACCTAACTATTGACGGAGCGAAATATACCATCAATTCGCTTTTGGCTATGAGATGAGAGCACCACAAAATCAACAAGCCTCTTCGAGTTATGTATTTTGGCACTACATAATATGTTTAATGGAAGCATTTTTATTAATCACCCATCGATCAATGAGAACAAGAGCACTCCAATTGCATATGTTTATGGTTGTGCAGTAGCAAAGCTTATTTCTATTTCTTGGGGTCTAAGTAAGAATACCTAGGCACGTAGGAGGAGCAAATGGTCCACTGAAGCATTATCGAGAGAGAGGGAGTGACAACTATTGAGCAACAGTTTTGTCTATAAAAGCCATCATCCCCGTTTGGAGATGTGCACAAATTGAAAAGATCCATTCCCCTAGTCACTCAAGTTGTCTCCTAGGCAACAACGAAGCCACCACTATGGCCCAAAAACCAACTCTCATTCCTTACATCAGCCACACTTTTGGTCATTATAGTTTCTGTTTCGAAACGCTTTGTCGCCCTCTTGGAGGAACGCTTGTTAAAGCAACATGAGGAGTGGATGGCGATCCATGGGCGCGTCTACAAAGACACAGCCGAAAAGACCAAACGGTATGAGATATTTAAAGAGAACGTTAAGCGCATCAATGCCTTCAATAATGATAAGGACATGGCATATAAACTGGCCGTGAACAAGTTCACGGACCTACACTGGCTACAAGAGGAGGCCCACCAGGGTTCCGTTCTCTGTGGATGCGAAACCGTTCAAATATGCGAACTTCACCGCCGTTCCAACCGCCTTGGACTGGCGAACCAAGAAGGCCGTAACGTCTGTCAGGATCAAGGTCAATGCGGTGAGTGGAAAATCGAAATTTGTCTCGCGCATACGTCAAAATTTCATGTTGTACTCGAGCTGTTACAACACGCAACAAAAATAAACTACATGACACTATTATAATATCTCTATTTCACTCTTACAATCAATCGACACCTATCTTACTATACACATAAATATGTCTTCTATTTTTGCGCAGGAAGCTGTTGGGCATTCTCGGTCGCGGCAGCTATAGAAGGGATTACCATGCTCAAGAAGGGAAGTTGTTGTCACTCTCCAGTGCAAGAACTTGTCGATTGCGATGTTAACGGAAAGAATTCAGGCTGCAAGGGTGGGTACATGGACAGTGCCTTCGAGTTCATCATAAGCAAGGGCGGCCTCACAACTGAGGCGAACTATCCTTACCGGGGAAACGAGCGGACCTGCAACACGGCCAAGACAGGGTACCACGCAGCCTCGATAACTGGATACGAGGACGTGCCAGCCAACAACGAGAAGGCCCTCTTGCAGGCTGTGGCGAAACCAGCCGGTCTCAGTGGCAGTTGAGGCGGAAGGGTACGACTTCCAATTCTACTCAGAGTGGCGTGTTCACAGGCTCGTGCGGGACCAGCGTCGACCATGCGTCACGGTGGTCGGGTATGGGAAGACCTCTGGCGGACTAAGTATTGGCTACTGAAGAATTCGTGGGGCACCGGGTGGGGCGAGAGCGGCTACATGAGGATCCAGAGGGATGTGCGCTCTAGGACTGGTCTCTGTGGTCTTGCCATGAATGCTTCTTATCCAATTGCGTGAAGAAAGAAGACGATGAATAAATAAATTATGAGCTTATATATGTCATTCTGTTTCTTAGGTTCTCTATATGTATGAAATGATGTCTAGCGTCTCAGTAAAAGAAGCGAGTGTAAGTGACAACACGTCACTAGGGGTGGTGTGTCAACTAAATTCGGTTCTGAGTGTTCGAATAAACTTGGTTTTGTCAGCGTGATTTTAGGTACTGGCTTGTGTCCAACACCAGAATTATCATCCTGTCCTGTAATGTGATCCTTAATGGAAGCTGATGGAAAATAAAATGTCATCCTGTAATGTGTTTTGCTTGATAGATTACAGACCAGCACAGGTGGTTATTACTTTTGGTTAAAATCGAAACTGCAGTATAATTGGACGATACCATAGCTTATCCTTAAATCATTCATCGCATTCATCAATTATGCTATGTCCTCCTCCTACTAGGTTGGATGAAGCCAAAGAAAAATTACAGTAAATATCCTATTGTTGTCTACCGGGGTTCGACGGATGTTACACCTCATGATGGGACGATTCAGAAAGGAGTTAAACTCTAAGTCAGAGACATTCCTATCTCCACTCAATTTTATTCAACACCTTATACAAATAATTTATGGACCAATTAAGCATGTTATCTACTCTTTGGTTTTGACCAGTTCAAGGACGACTTGTTTTTGACGCGCACCTCACGCTTGAATGCTCACACTCCTGTCATTCCTCTAGACGAAGGTGGGTTGCCTTTGTTTAATCAAATTGAAAACGGAAAGCCATTGCAAAAAACTAGCAAACAAAGCCCGTGGAGAGGTAGTACTTACACGACTTCAGCGTAGTCTAAAATTTCCGAATTCTTATGTGTTTGAACCCTATCGGCTTGGCTGGTGGGATGCCAGTGTTTTGGCATGATCATATTTCTCTACAGGTGGAACGATCTACTTTGCACCTTTCTGATATGATATGCACCGATGCTAGTTGTGGCATACCTATGTGTCTTACCTGTATCCATGCACCAGCGGTATCAGCTATGCCAACTCTTATGGACAGAACTTCAACAAATTGCTTATTCCAATACCTTACCATGGGTTTGTGCTGGGGACTTCAATGAAATCATCTACCATTGGGAGAAAGTAAATGGCCAGCCAAACCTCATAGAATGCATTCTTTCCGTGAACTCTTACATGACTGCTCTCTTATGGATATGTATAGTAAGGGCTGTGCATTTACGGGGATGAATAATTGCAAGGGTGATGACTTTGTGAAAGAAAGGTTGGATAGGGTGTTGTGTACCATGGATTGGCATCTCACTTTCCCCGAAGCTAAGGTTTTTGCATTACCTGCATTTGGTTTTGATCATAGCCCTGTATTGTTAACCACTGAAGGTTTACCCGGCCGGCGACATAAGACCTTTATTTTCGAAGCGTTCTGGTTATAGGATTGGGAGTGCCGGTGAGGTCATTGCCGAGTCATGGACTTCCAGCACAGGTAACAGGTTATGCCCTACCACATAAGTTAAAGGCTGTATATTTGGCCCTAGTTCACTGGAGCTGCTTGAAATTTTCCAAGACCCATGTTCAAATATCAACTTTACAACAGCAACTCCAAACTCACATCAATCAACCTCATAGCCAGTATGATAAACAAACAAATACTAAACTAAAGGAAATTCATGATTATGGCAGCAAGAGGAATGGCATTATTGAGCGATGCGCTCACGGATTAATTGGCTAAGCTAGGAGATAAAACACTAAATTTTTCCATGCGACTACCATTCAGCGGCAACAACGGAATAGAATAAGTATGCTGCAAGACCACAATCAAAGATGGGTGAGAGACAATAGATGTTTGAAGGGGATGACGATGGACTTGTTTTCAAGCCTTTACATATCAGTGGGACATCGTGACTATGGGCCCATTTTAGATCAATGTTCATGTGTTGTCACAATAGAAATGAACACTCTATTAATAGTTGCGGTCACTCGAGAGGAGGTCCACAGAGCAACTTTCCAGTTGGGGCCAAATAAGGCCTCGGGACCAAATGGTTTGAATGGACTTTTTATTGGACCCACTGGATATATTACAGGATGAGCTTTTCCTCTCGATGCAGGATTTCTTTCAGTCAAGAGTGTTGGCCACCGATCTTAATAGAACCATTATTTCTCTGATTCCCAAAGTACCACACCCCGAATGTCTAGACCAATACCACCTTATTAGTCTATGCAATTATGCCTAAAAAATTATATCCAAGGTGCTCGCCATCGTCCAAACCCCGGCTATCTAATATGATATCCATGGAATACAGTGCACCTTTGTGAATGGCCATCAAATCCAAGACAACATCTTAATCATCCAAGAGGTGCTTCATCATCTAAAGACTAGGAAAAGCAAAAGGAATCTTCGAGCGGTCTTAAAGATGGATATGCAAAAGGCATAGGGACTAGGTGGAATGAGATTTTCTTAAAGATTATCTCCTCAAGTTAGGGTTCCATACTACTTGGGTGCGTGGGTGATGCAGTGTATTACTGTCACGCCCGATCCTTAGGCACGTGCATATCCCTTACCTTTGGTGAATTTTAAATGCGATATCCTAGGACTACGTATCGTCCACCCTTTCATTTTCAATATGCACATGCGAAGCAGTTATAAATCCCGCACAATAAAATAATGGGATAGAAAAAGTAGGGCCATAATTTTTCATACTGAAATTCACAACCACACATGTACAGGGTTCAAAAAGAGGATAGGATCTTAGTCCTCATCCAAGTCGTACTTAGGGTCCTCCTCATGGTCATCTTCTTCTCCAAAATCTTCATTCTCATCTGGTTCCACATTAGAGTTCTCCTCTTGATTCCTCCTCCTCGGGCTCCTCATCAAGGTCCCCCGAAATGGATATTCAATAACCATTGAGACCACATCTCACCAAGTTCTACCCCTTAAGACCCGATTAGTAAACTAATACACCTTAGGGCTGCTTATGCACAACATGAGTCAGAAGACTTACCTTAGCCTCAGATTTCACCTGCATATTAGCATAGATCAAATAGGCACCCAAGCAATCACATCATAGATCGAAGCATCAATCAATTCGACTTAGTCAATTACACGCCAAAAAGACCACTCATGGTCATTTCCATTCAATCAATAAATTCACAACATTAGATTCAAGCAATGATCAATCACATTAAATCACACTCAGATTGGATCATCGATCAATCGGACCATCTCTTGGTCATTCATTCCATCCCATGTAACCTCCAATAGTACACTTAGTCACGAGCTCCATCAATGCTCTCGGGCGTCATTTTCGCCAAGGTGACATAAGTAACAGACGGTCTACATGCGTTATTTAAGGCGTCGTTTTTCGTAGCGGTGATATTCCTCATCACCGAACCATGCCCGTCATAGATCATAGACAATTTACGTGCGTTCTTTAAGGCGCCATTTTTTGCACAATGATGTCCTTCATCACCGAACCACGCCTGCCACAAGTCATAGACAGTCTACGTGCGTTCTTTAAGGCGTCGTTTTTGCACAGTGATATCCTTAATCACCGAACCACGCCTGTCTATACTTCGTACTTGATCGGTCTCAGCCAATAGAATTCTTAGTTCACTCTCACAACTCTCTCCACTTTACAGCTCATCAAGGCATATAAATGCTAAATAGCCATACTCGGCCACCTACCAATCAGTCATTCAATTTCACTCAATTTTAATCAATTAAGGAACAATTCCCCAAATTGCACAATCAATTCAATCCATCATAGTGTGGAGCTCAAATAAATAAACGGACTACACCATGACAATCAGCACGAAATTCTGGTCACTGGACATCCCAGTTGAATTTCGTGCAACTATGTCCATGTCATCTAACTGTTAGGATTTCAAATTAAATTGATTGGAATTTTATAAGTTCAACTACTAGATTAAACGGAAAAACAGTTCATAGACCGCATTTAAAATTGATAAAAGTTCAGTATCTTTATTTCTCGTTTTAATGCACAAACAGAATTTGGAAACTTTAAGTTTTTAACTAAATTTCCACACTAGGGGAATACATGCGTAATCGGTTGAGTCGACAACCGGTTCGATACTTGAGTTTAACAAGTCAAATAGTTGAGAGACTAGATACTCAATTTACGTAAGTTTTCAATAAGCTTGAGCTTTACTCAATTAGATAATAGTTGTCTTTCAAAACTCGAATAAAACTCTAACTAGAGCTTGAACCATCAAAATACATTATAATCGAAAACTAGTAGTACATATATTCAGTTCATATTTATTAATGTTTATATATAATTGTTGACGCCTTAATTTTAGGCCTATTTTATTTTATTAATTAAGTTTTTAATTTATTTTGTCTTTTCGAGTAAGTAGATAATAAAAAAAAGAAAACAACAAAAAACAAATAAAAGCATGAAAAGAAACAAAAAGAAAAGCATAAGCCAACAGCCACAAGGGTCGGGCCTTCAAAGCCTAGCCCCTCCTCTTTCTTTTCCTTCGCAGCCCGCGAGGCCCAGGCCGCATGGCTCCCCGGCCCTTTCTCCTTGTCTTCTTCCTCCCCTGTCTTCTTCCTCAACCAGATAAGCAGCACGCGCCGGAGAAGAGGACGCGCGCAACGCCGGAGAAAAATGGAGGAACAGTAGCGCACGTGGAGCAAGGGGGCGGCTGGCGTCGGATAAGGATGTGCGGAGCGGGGCATCGGATGGGACGTTGGTTCAGCCGGCGGAGGCCGCCGGCGCACGGGGACCGGCGGTCGAAGCTCCGTCGACCGGCTGCCCCCTCGCCTATAAAAGGGCACCACCTTCGTCGAAGAACGGGACAGCGAGCTTCAAGATCTTCCCACTGAGAGACTTCATGGGAGGAATCGAGGAGCGAGCGAGAGAGGAGGCAGGTCGTGAGCTTAAACGACCTCCCCTACCGAGACATCGGGGAGGCCGTTGGCGAGCGAACCTCGAGGAGAGGCGGATCGCCGGCAGCCCTTGGACACCCCACCGAGACTTCGGGGGTCCAAGACTCACGGCCGCGGATCCAAGCCGCGGGAGGAGGAAGTAGGGGAGAGAGGAGGAAGCGCGGCGGCGAGGCGAGCCGATGACAGCCTAGATCGACCGGATCCTGGGATCCGCCGCCGGTGCAGCCGCGTCTCCGCCATCGCTCCGATGCCGTTACGGTAACCAATTCACCAAGGTTGCACCCGATCCGAAATTGCGGTGGACGCCGTCGCCAATCCGCCGCCCACACCCGGCAGCCCTTTGACAGCCACCACCATCCGAACGCCATCGCCACGAATGTGCAGTGCTCATCGCCACCGCCGCCGTTGCCGTCGCCATAGTTTCCCCCTCCGCAGTCCAACCCTTGTCACTATCGTCGCTGTCGCCGCCGCCACCGCCCCGCTCGCCGTCGCTGCCGTCCCCGCTGTTGTGCCTCGCGCCGCGATTCGGAACCCTAGGGTTCCCAATTTTCCGGTCGCGACCCAGGTTGTCGGGTCGGACCCGGATCGGAACCGGGTAGGGATTCGGCAAATGCGCGGGCGCGGAAGACCGGGTCGCGATTCGGGTCGGATCCGGGTAGGGTTTCGCCGAGGAGCGGGTCGTGGAGCCGGTCCGTCGGGCCGGGCCGGGCGCCCCAAACGCCCGGCCACGGCGTCGTTTTAAAAAAAAAGACCTAGAAAATGTTTTTCCTCCCAAAAATGCATGGAAAATCCTCGAACATCCAAAAACCTCGGGGTTTAAACAAGATTAGGTACCGAAAGGGCATTAATGATTAACTAGTGTAATCAAGTCCCCGATCCTAATTTCTCTGGTTCTTGCAAGAGTGAGTATTTCTCCCGATACTTCACTTGGGTTTCTAATCAACCCACCCCAAATCGATTAGTGGCGACTCCAATTTAAAAATTGATTTACGTTTAAAATTTAGACTATTAAAGTCGTGAATTGGTGGACTTGGGAGAGTCCGGGCATAATTAAAATTAGCCGAGCCATTAGCCTCCTTAGGCGCTCGTACCCGATTGCGGGTGCCGAGAGAAAAGAGGTCACGATACCATGCGACTCCGGGGACAATTTTTTGAGGACTTAGGCCATTTTATCTTTGTTTAAATGCCTTGCCGACTTGGTTTTTTTCTTTTGTGCGGGGTAATAGCTTAAAGTTTTATTCTGTTAAAATAAAATGTCTTGTGATTATAAACTGCTGTGTATCCTTAAATGTTTTAGCACTACACATGACATACACAACCCGCCGCCGGACTCGGGCCGCCATAGGATTTCTAAGATGGTGTTAAGAAAGATACGACCTCGAACGCGAGACTGCGATGTAGAGGTTGCCTTTCTTTTCCCGAATTTCTTAGCTGAGGTTAAGGGGGTATCTTGCTAACGCGAGACTGCGACGGCGGAATACCTTTTTAATTTCATCAAGCCTTCGAGTTAGAAATCGAGCTGCACGTCCCATGCGCATGTCTTTGTGCTTGCCATTTTTCTTTAAAAGCAAAGTGATTTCTTTACTCTTACTCAGTCTTTTTATTTTGGCCCATGGCAATCTAGGATAAACTTTTCAAGTCCCAGTTTATATGCGATGGGGAAAGACGATATCCAGTTCATTCCCCGCTCCCAAGGCGGAGCTCTTCGATGGTGGGGTCAATTAGATCGTTTGCCCAAGAGCGCGTGAAGGCCAAAGTCGGTCATCTCCTATCGTTGATCCAAATCACTTTTCGCCCGGTCATACAAGCCATGGCACATTTCTGGTGCCCGAAGACGGTTACTTTTATATTCGGTAGGTTTGAGCTAACCCCAACCCCGGAAGAATACAGGATCATCACCGGAATGCCTCTTGAGAAAAAGCTCATCAAACCATCGACAGGCGCCCTCCCGTGGCGCGGGTTGGCGTGACTTTTAAGAGCTGAAATCCATGTCATGAGACAAATTCTTGAAAGCAACCATAATACATGCCCTCTAGAATTCATGAATGTATGTTTTCAAAACCAGCCTATGACCCAAAAAAGTGAGATTTTCCTCCTGGCCTTTTTCGGGCTCATCGTTTTCCCCCATCAAAGAAATGCCATAACTCCCAAGATGGCATGTATAGTTGATCGATCTTAAGAGGGGGAATTATGTCAACATGATTTTAACTGAAACATTCTTGTCCTTTAATCGTTTTAAAGACAACTCGGAGAAAATCATGTGAGCCTCTCTTGAAATTTTACAAGTCTGGTTATTTTCTCACTTAAGCGAATTTCGAGACTTCATGCGATCGTCTGAAACAAATGCTTTCGAAAATCCGTTACAAAAATTTATGGTTCTAGGACCATACATTCCCAATCAAAGCTATTTAAATTGGGTAAACTTCCTAAGAGACCCAGCTCCTGAGGCATTCCAATGGTGTGCCGGTTGGTTCCATGAAAAGAGAGCTCGCTTTGCTTTCATACGCACCCGCCCGATTCCATTGCTCGGCCTCACCGGCGCCATTCCCTATTACCCGTACCGAGTAGCACGACAATATGGAGCCCTTCAGGAGATCCCACCGCCTTTCAAGAGGATGATCCCTCCAGTTCTTTTCAACACAAGCCGTGACTACGCAATCGAAATTTCTATTGCTGAGGAAACCTGGGACAAGTGCCATCGCAAAAGGATCGTGGTACCGAAGGGCTTGAGGGAGAAGAAAAGCCCACCACGCCTCCATGTCCTACATCCACAACCATCGCATCCCGACAAAATGGAAGCCATCAGTCCCTCACTCAATCAGCGAGAGCAGCCAACACGAGTAAGCAGAGCTCATGGAGAGGGATATAGGAATGGACTAGATGCACACCTCAGAGCCAGTTCAAGGAAGCAGGTGTTCTCACAAGAACAAGGCTCCCCGTCGCATATAAATTGGCAATCATGTGCCCCTTAGTGTAAATAGTGTGAAAGTTCTATCCCATTGTTTAAGGACTCTTGTTTAATATCTAGTATTTCATCCCGTCTTTTCAATTTCAAGCAAGGAGTTTGCAGTCTATAAATCCTCTTTTGATAAATAAGAAAGCAGTTAGACCATTGCCATGGGTCAATCTTTGTTTACTGTTGTGCTCATTCATTGTTTTCACCACGAACAGGTAATTATGGATCGCCGGCCACTAATCGCCCGCGAATGGCCTCATGCAATAGGGCCCGATCAAAGTGATGTACAAAATCGTCTCATTAACATTGAAGACGGCGTGGGACAGATGTCCATTGTCCTTCAACAACTCTCGAGACAAATGAAATCCACTCAAGTCGAACCCAACTCTGTAGTTGCCTTAAACACCGTCACAACACCCGCAAATTTGCCAGAAAATAGCCAGACCATAAACGGTTTGAAAGGATCATGAAAAAAAGTTAAACCAGCCATAGAGCATAATCCCACTGACTATCCAATTACGCCGGCATTGAGAGATCCCCGAAAACTCAAAGCACTCCGAATGCGAAAGGTATGCATACCTCACGCCCGTAAACCTACCTGTGAGCTACTTGGTCCGAAGGATGATTCAATCGTACCAATCGAGCTTGACTAGCCCTGCCTTGCAATGGTACATTGTCAGGAAGATTAGTCCCCTTAAAACCTTGAGGGAACTAATTCATGTTTTTTACCAAGAATATGATATTGACATCAGCCCTGACATAACCTTGCCCTACGAAGAGCTGATGATCGCGAAACACGAGGAGCCGTTAGTCGCTGGGATAGGAGAAGAGCATGTCAATGAAGCCTTGCATGATAAATGGGCAGCTGAGCAACATCTTGTTACTAGAAAATTTCTCACTAGGAAAGGCAAGGAGCCTTTGTACGAGATCAAAGACACAGAGCCCGTTCAAGACCTGGGCATGACAGACAACTCCCAAGCTTACCCAAGAGCTAGGGTCCAAAGAATACCAACCCCTATCAACTTGGGAAGTGAATCAGATAGTGAAACTCCAATGTCTCTCACTTCCTTTGACAAAGACCGAGCTGCAAAACGAAAGGCCTTACTCAAAAGGTATGGACCGAAGCCAAGAAAATAAAGCCTAAGCAAATCAATGCAAAGATCCGTCGATGAGCCATCGCACCAAAGCTTTGAGCATTCCCAAGAATACAATTTTGAAGACTTCCCGGCCTTAGAATACAATCCTAAGGACTTCCAAATTATTTCGACAATGAAACCGACGATTCATCGTATAATCAAGTTTCCTACTCTCATCCGGGGATGAAGGCCCGTTAGAAGAGGAAGCATACGTCTTTATCCGCTACGATCCTAACGAAGTACTAAGCTCATCACCTGACCATGAGGATAGCTTAAATGCCTCATCCTCCTTCGGTAATTTTGACCCGAAAGAAAGCAATGGGGTAATCTCCGACAGAGTCCAGCTTCCCCGAAATAGAAAAATTCACCACCACAAAGATATGCAAAGGGGGAAAACCATTGGCCCAACCAAGATACATCAAACCCGTCTTGCCTCGTAGGATCATGAGCCCCATAGAAATGTGGATACCCAATCTCCGCAAGTATAACGGCACAGCCTTGTCCCGTGGCCCACTTGCGGTATCTCCATGCGAAATGAGTCGGTTACTATGGCCCGATGTCATTCACAACCGAGGCATTCCAAGAAACTCTTACGGGTCTCGCATTGCAATAGTTTATCACAGCAAACATTTATCTTCTAAAGGATTGGAATGAGCCGACTTCCACATTCTTGCATCAAGCACAAAGCTAGATTGGAACCGAACCGCCTTTGTGAGAGCTTGGCTCACTTCACAAGAAAACCAAAGGAAGATTTCCGAGCATACGCGAGGAGGTGGAGGGCTTTCATGATGCAAACCCACCCTCAACTGGCTGAAGAGGAGTTAATGAAGCAGTTCATAGAAGTTTTGTCCTCTGCAAGCGCCGTTGGCTGCGTGGTTTACACTTCCGTAACTTCAACGAGGTAGTCATCGCATGCGAATACTTCGAGCCCATCAAGGCGAGGAATTCAAAGACGCTTAGCTTCAAGACCAGCACTATCAAAGCGTTCCTTTACACAGGGGTTTTCATGAGTTTTACTTGTTTTTATAATTTCATGTTTCTCATCTTATCTAATTTGCTACGGTTGTATTTTCCATTCCAAGTACTCTATTGTACAGTTGTAATTATTTTTTTTAAGAACATGAGGCGGTACTCCAAACCAGCCCAGTGATGCTATCCAACCATGAAAAAGTATATATCATCCAAGGAGAATACTAAGGGCTGGGCTTCCTCATGCTTTTTCTCTCCCAAAGATGCATTTTGAAAATAAATAAAAAATATTTCATCACCCAAAAGATTTTGTCAAAACAAGATGATAAATTTAAGCACATTTGTCTTTCTAACCCTCTCACTTTATGTTCCAGAACATCATCCTCTTTGATTTAGTGTGACAAAAGGTATTTGAAACTAGCACATCATGTGAGCTCGCCAAATTCAAAAATACCCTTTCAAGAAGACAATGGGGCAAACAAAAAATATCATCCCACTTCAAAGAAGGTAAATTTTATTCTCTGAATATAATTTTAGAAATGATGTCCTTTCTCTTCTATTTACAGGAAACGAAAAATAGGACGTAATAGGTACGGGCAATCGGTTGGAATCAAGCCGTTCCCAAGAGCTCTATACACTCCGCCTTGCTCCTGCCCAACTCCTTCACAAGCCAGAGCAATATCCTTTCCCCACAATGTGCCTGAGCAACCAGGTGTTGTGGTTTCATCGACGGGACTTCCAGCTTCGACAAAGCCCAGAAGCATAAGGAGGGGATCTTTTCTCTTTGATGGTTAGGCAAATCAATATTGGCCAAGCTAGTACATGGAAATGACCTACATCAAATTTACTCCGTTCGTAAAAAGACATGTCATCCAGAGCTAATTCGTAGAATAATTGACCTAACGAGACAAGGGACATAGGACTTCGTGTCCCCTTCTCACTTCAGGTTCACCTAATCATCCGCAAGCCAATGAAGGGTAAAGTTGTATCAATTCCAGTTATTCGACTCTTGAAAGAGTTCATGACTAACACATTCCCTCTTGTTTGTTGCAGGATCACCTGACTGTCAAAAGCAAGGATAACAAATCAATGAGAAGCATGTCTTGTTGCAGGATCACTTGACAAGGATAATAATCAATGAGAGGCATGACAAACTCTCCTAAATGAAATGGCGTCTTGAGTAATCGCCAAAGCAAATGACATAAAATCTTCAGGCCTCAACTCACATTTGATTTTGGCCAGGCTAATTGATCTACTTGTACATCTTCTCCTTTACAGGGGCAAAAGCAGAGATGCCCGATCAAATTCCCAATCCTTGGCTGATCCTTCATGTGTCATATCCCTAATCAATAGGGATAACTATCGACACCCATTTACGAATAACCCTTTTGATGTTCAAAATCTAACATATTTGGAAACACCATTATGTTAACTCTTAAAGCTATCAACAAGGTCTTTTTGAGCAAAAACCATTCATCTGTTTTGAGAGTACAAACTCTCTCATGTTTAAAATGCTGCATATCTTTTCCAAATAGATTTTGCATGAGGATTTTGTCTGTCTAAATCACTGATTCCATTGAGAATTATTAGAATAGACAACTAAATGAAGAATACAAGATTAATTGAGCATGCTGGATGAGGCATGTCGAATGATGACAGTAAGCCATATCCTACACAGCTCACTTATCTATACACTTGTGAGATGAGTGCAAAAGATTCCATGGCTGCAGGATAAAGAGTTCTCTCGCGAATGGTACGATAACCAAAATAGTGAGAGGCATTCTATCGCTCACCCCATTGAGCCCCATACATTGGTGAAGCTTCTCTCATACCCTCGTCAAGAACCACCCCACACCGGGCAGAGCGGAGGCAAAGCAAAGATCACAAGGTGAGAAGAGGGATAGAAATTTTCTTGCTCGCACTTGCATCAATCTTCGGGTGTCTTTATTGCATATGAACAATTGCCTTAATTTAAGTGCCCTACAATGACGAAGAGCAATTCTTTCTCTACGCACTTATATTCATTGTACAACCCAAGTGAGTTTGTAATTTTACCCTCACATTGAGACAAAACAGAAGTTACTACCATTTAAAAAAGATAGCTTGGAGCGCCTGCAAGATGAAGACTCAAGAGTCTAATAACGGTGTTTCGATTGAACTTGTCAAGATCAGCTCTCAAGCAACAAGAATGAAAAAACATGGGCATAAAAAAAAAAGTGTACCTGGTAAGAGCAAGGTCAATGCCCATAAAAGAAGAACTGATAAAAATAGGGGCATGAAAGAAGCAAAGTAGCTTTGTAAAAGCAAGGGCAATGCCCCCAAGAAAAATGCAGCCAAGAAAATGTTGTTTGTTATGGTCTTTAGAACCTCCATTTGACAAAGGAGAAGAAAGATCGGTGACAAATGCCAAGGCAATCACCAGCTCTACCTTTTTACACATGAATCAAGCCTACATTGCATCCCATTGTAAAAGTCTCTTCAGACTAGGGGCACTTCAATTAACGCAAGATTTCATGTCTATAAGCATCGCTCGGAGAAGTACGAGCAAGATTACTCTATCTCTTTTCGCAGGGTTCTTGACTTGTAAACCCGGAGATGATCATGCAACATTTTTCGTCCATCAGCTTCAACCTTGATGGTCCCCTTCGATGAGCCACCGACTAAGAACTCATCACGGTTTCAACAAAGACCTCTCACATTGGTAAAGTCGTACCGTTTGCGAGAATACTCAGACCCGCCGACATGATGACGGTGAGATAGTGTGGTCCTTATGAATCCCGCATCAATGGTTAGGATAGCCTTTTCCATGAGAGTGAGCGGAAAGTCCTTTCATCTGAAAGCCCTCATCCGGCATGCTCAAGACATCTACATTCTAAATGAAGGTTGTCTTTCAAAATCTTCCCCCTGTGGGAAATCAAAAGATGTAGAACGACAAAATTATCATGCATGAGATCTCATTTGAACTCATGAATTTATAGCATATACAATCATGTGTGCATACTATGCAAATAGCAGACATACTCATAGAGATCAAAGATATTGCTAGGTAAGCATATCTCTATCCCCATTTGTCTTGAGGTACCTATCACTGTCCAGGTACTCTCTTCTTGACACTCGACCTATTTGAGTCGTCCTTTGAGTTTGGATGCTTACAACTGTCTAAGTATCCCATTGTCTTTTAGTACCGTCCACCGTCCAGATACTCCTTTTTCCTGACACTCGACCTATTCGAGTTGTCCTCGGAGTATTGATACTTGTGACTGACCAAGTATCCCTTTATTGTTGAATACCTACTGCTGTCTAGGTATCCCTATTGTCTTTGAATACCGGTCACCGTTTGGATACTCCCTTTTTCTGACACTCGACCTATTCGAGTTGTCCTCGGAGTATTGATACTTGTGACTGACCAAGTATCCCTTTATCGTTGAATACCTACTGCTCTCTAGGTATCCCTATTGTCTTTGAGTACCGGGCCACCGTTTGGATACTCCTTTTCGACACTCGACCTGTCCGAGTTGTCCCTGCAGTATTGATACTTGTAATCGACCAAGTATCTCTTGGAATACCTACTTTTGCTGTCTAGGTATCCCCATATCGTCAAAGTACCCACCGTTGTCCAGGTACTTCCTTTTCATGACACTCAACTTGCCCAAGTTGTCCCCAAATAATAGCAGTTGTTCAAGCATTCCACTACTTTGTGTGCCTACGCCTACCCAAGTATGCTTTCTTACACTTGGACCAACTGAGTGGTCCCAGGTTGTATCATTAAATACTTGTGTTCATCCAAGTATTCCAAGATTTTGTACACTGTGGCTATCCGTGTGTTCCACCCCTTTTAAGTGCTTGTGGCCATCCAGGTAAGCCTCGTGCTTCATTCAAGTTTATGTTACCAGGAGGTGAGAGACCTTCATGAATATGCGGGGCACATCCTCAATATTCCCAATTACCAGGAGGTGAGAGACCTTCATGAATATCTAAGGTACGTCCTCGATATTCCAATTACCAGGAGGTAAGAGACCTTCACGAATATCTCAGGTACGCCCTCGATATTCCCATTACCAGGAGGTGAGAGACCTTCACGAATATCTCAGGTATGCCCTCGATTTTCCCAACTACCAGGAGGTGAGAGACCTTCATGAATATCCAAGGTACATCCTCGATATTCCCAATTACCAGGAGGTGAGAGACCTTCATAAATATCCAAGGTACACCCTCGATATTTCCAATTACCAGGAGGTGAGAGACCTTCACGAATATCTCAGGTACGCCCTCGATATTTCCAATTACCAGGAGGTGAGAGACCTTCACGAATATCTCAGGTACGCCCTCGATATTCCCAACTACCAGGAGGTGAGAGACCTTCATGAATATCCAAGGTACATCCTCGATATTCCCAACTACCAGGAGGAGAGAGACCTTCATAAATATCCAAGGTACATCCTCGATATTCCCAACTACCAAGAGGAGAGAGACCTTCATGAATATCCAAGGTACATCCTTGATATTCCCAATTGCCAGGAGGTGAGAGACCTTCATAAATATCCAAGGTACATCCTCGATATTCCCAATTACCAGGAGGTGAGAAACCTTCATGAATATCCAAGACACATCCTCGATATTCCCAATTACCAGGAGGTGAGAAACCTTCATGAATATCCAAGACCCATCCTCGATATTCCAAATACCAGCAGGTACCCCTCCGATGCTTATGATCATCCAGGTATCACCCCAGAATTGATGCCCTGAGAAAGGTCGGCGCATCCTCCCGAGAAAGGTCGGGTTCCAACTAGTGTCTTTGACAGAAGTCAGACACCCCAACAAAACAAATGCCCTGAGAAAGGTCAGTGCATCCTCCCGAGAAAGGTCGGGTTCCAACCGGTGTCTTCGTGAGTCGACGCCCCACAAACAGATGCCCGAGAAAGGTCGGCGCATCCTCCCGAGAAAGGTCGGGTTCCAACCGGTGTCTTCGACGAAGTCGGGCACCCCACAAATCGATGCCCTGAGAAAGGTCGGTGCATCCTCCCGAGAAAGGTCGGGTTCCAACCAGTGTCTTTGACAGAGGTCAGACACCCCAACAAATATGATGCCCTGAGAAAGGTGAGCGCATCTCCCGAGAAAGGTCGGGTATCAACTGGTGTCCTTGATACAAATCAGGCACCCACAAATGAGATGCCCTGAGAAAGGTCGGTGCATCTCCCGTCAAGACAACCGAAGAAAGGTTCGGGTCCTAGACAAATCATGGATTGTTTTAACAGACGACCGAAGAATGGTTCGGGTCCTGGAGA
Organism: Eucalyptus grandis; assembly: GCF_016545825.1. NCBI lineage: Eukaryota > Viridiplantae > Streptophyta > Magnoliopsida > Myrtales > Myrtaceae > Eucalyptus > Eucalyptus grandis. The sequence goes on from NC_052615.1 coordinate 10,055,423, forward strand.
AGCAACTTCCCGTCACGGCGACCGAAGAATGGTTCGGGTCCGAGACAAACCACCAATTACTCCAATAGGCGACCGAAGAATGGTTCGGGTCCTGAAGAGCGATCTCCGTCAAGGCGACCGAAAAAAGGTTCGGGTCTTAGACAAATCATTGATTGTTATAACAGGTGACCAAAGAATGGTTTGAGCCCTGGAAAAGCAACCTCCTCATATCACCAGCTAAGATGACGCTTTGATACTTGCCAAAACTCAGGGTTTACACCCTATCTCACTCACTCTCGGTAAGTAACTACAGGTATCTTCTTATCTCGCCTTAGTATATGTAAAGTTATATTGCTATAATAAGTCCCAAATAAAATATAATCTACTACGCATGCACGGATAAAATTTAGGCATCGCTTTGTCTTTAAATGCAACCTCTGAGCTCACCTTCAAAGAGGGGCAGTTGTTGACGCCTTAATTTTAGGCTTATTTTATTTTATTAATTAATTTTTTAATTTATTTTGTCTTTTCGAGTAAGTAGATAATTAAAAAAAAAAAAAGAAAACAACAAAAAACAAATAAAAGCATGAAAAGAAACAAAAAGAAAAGCATAAGCCAACAGCCACAAGGGTGGGCCTTCAAAGCCCTAGCCCCTCCCTCTTTTCTTTTCCTTCGCAAGCCCGCGAGGCCCAGCCGCATGGCTCAGCCCGGCCCTTTCTCCTTGTCTTCTTCCTCCCCTGTCTTCTTCCTCAACCGGATAAGCAGCACGCGTCGGAGAAGAGGACGCGCGCGACGCCGGAGCAAAATGGAGGAACAATTACCGCACATGGAGCAAGGGGGCGGGTCAAGGCGTCGGATGGGACGTCGGTTCGGCCGGCGGAGGCCGCTCGGCGAACGGGGGACCGGCGGTCGAAGCTCGTCGACCGGCTGCCCCTCGCCTATAAAGGGCACCACCTTCGTCGAAGAACGGGACAGCGAGCTTCGAGATGTTCCCACTGAGAGACTTCAGGGGAGGAATCGAGGAGCGAGCGAGAGAGGAGGCAGGTCGTGAGCTTAAACGACCTCCCACAGAGAGACATCGAGGGAGGCCGTCGGCGAGTGAACCTGCAGAGAGAGAGGCGGATCGCCGGCAGCCCTTGGACACCCCATTGAGAGACTTCAGGGGGGTCCGAAGACTCGCGGCCGCGGATCCAAGCTTTGCCGGAGGAGGAAGTAGGGGAGAGAGGAGGAAGTGCAAGCGGCGACGCGAGCCGATGACGGCCTAGATCTGACCAGATTTGGGATCCGCTGTCGCCGGTGCAGCCGCGTCTCCGCCATCGCTCCGACGCCGTTGCAGTAACCGATTCGCCAAGGTTGCACCAGATCTGGAAATTGCAGGGACGCCGTCGCCAATCCGCCGCCCACACCTGCAGCCCTTTGACAGCCACCACCATCCGACGCCATCGCCACGAATGTAGTGCTACCGCCACCGCCGCCGTTGCCGTCGCCATAGTTTCCCCCTCCGCAGCCCAACCCTTGTCACTATCGTCCGTTGTCGCCGCCGTCCGTCGCCGTCGCCACCGCCGTCGCCGTCGCCGTCATCCCCACCGTTGTGCCTTGGCGCCACGATTCGGAAACCCTAGGGTTCCCGATTTTCCGGTCGCGACCCCGGGTTGTCGGGTCGGACCCGGATCGGGACTGGGTAGGATTCCGCAAATTGCGGCGCGGCGGAAGACCGGTCGCAATTCGGGTCGGATCCGGGTAGGGTTTCGCCGAGGGAGCGGGTCGTGGAGTCGGGTCGTCGGCCGGGCGGCGCCCCCAAACGCCCGGCCACGGCATCGTTTTTTTTTTTTTAGTCGGGCCCGCGTAGCGGGCCCGTCTCGTTGGGGCGACCGGCCGGACCTAACCAGGATCCGAACCGGGTCGGCTTTTTATAATATTTTAATAAAAAGGATAATCAAAAAAATTTATTTATAAAAAAAAAAATATTAAAATATTTTAATTTCGGAAAACCGAAAATGTTTTAAAATATTAAAAAATGTTTTAATTTCGAAAACCGAAAAATGTTTTAAAATATTAAAAAATGTTTTAATTTCCAAAAAAATCGAAAAAAAAAAAATTGAAAAATATTTTATTTTTCGAAAAATAAAAAAATATATTTCATATTTTCAAAAAAATGCCAAAATTCATGAAAAAGCCAAAAGACTTGTATTTTCCCAAAAATACCAAAAAATCCAAAAAATCCCTTTTGTGTCCAAAAATTAGAAAAAGACCTAGAAAATGTTTTTCCTCCCAAAATGCATGGAAAATCCTCGAACATCCAAAAACCTCAGGGTTTAAACAAGATTAGGTACCGAAAGGGCATTAGTGATTAACTAGTGTAATCAAGTCCCCGATCCTAATTTCTCTCCGCGCAGAGTGAGTATTTCTCCCGATACTTCACTTGGGTTTCTAATCAACCCACCCCAAATCGATTAGTGGCGACTCCAATTTAAAAATTGATTTACAGTTAAAAATTTAGACTATTAAAGTCGTGAATTGGTGGACTTGGGAGAGTCCGGGCATAATTAAAATTAGCCGAGCCATTAGCCTCCTTAGGCGCTCGTACCCGATTGCGGGCACCGAGAAAAAAAGAGGTCGCGACAATAATTAAAATACATAAAGATTGAATCACTCGACTAGGCTCGTGAGCTGTTAAGGTCAATTATTTTCGAGCTCGAGCTAGACCGAATTAATTAGTATTTGAGCTACAAGAACTCAAAAAGAATCAAACCAAAGTTGACTAATCTGCAAATCAAATTTGAGTAGCTCATGAATTTGAGTTACATGCTTATTAACAAACATAGGAATTTAGAAGTTCTTCCCAAGCTTAAAAAACACGTTGATATGGTTAAGTCAAGCAAAATGGGAACTCAGCCAATGATCGTCTAAAGTTGATATTGGTCATAATATGATTTCAGTGTTGAAGTATAGTTTTCTTGTTGCGCACCACCAGCCAATCTCATTTATTTATGACTATTTACCTGGCACCAATTCATTGACAAAGAATCACACCCTCAACATCAATATTATTTTATTAGCAGATGCTGACCTAAGCTAGTTGTTTCACTGAAGAAAACCAGTTCTTTCCATTAGGAACATGAATCACAAAAAATTACACATAATTAGAAGGCAAACATAGATGCAGATACATAGAGGTTATGAAAAGTTGAAAACATCGATATATATATATATGGAGGCAAAAATATACATATGGGCCCAAATACCTAATCATTGACGAAAGGAAATCAACCGTCGAACCACAAAACCAACAAGCCTCTAAGAACCATAAATGTTTGCACTACATTGCAATGTTCAATGGTTGCATTCTGATTAATTAGCCATGAATCAATGAGAACCAGATTCACTTCAATTGCATCCATGCTACTCATGATGAGTGTGCAATAGCCATCAAGGCACAAAGGAGCAAGATTCCACTGAAGCATTATCGAGAGAGAGTGAGAGTGACAACGATCGGGCAAAATTTTGTCTATAAAAACTCATCATACCCATCTGGATTTCCTCGTGCTCAAATTGAAAGACACGACTCAACAAGTCACTCCATTTGTGTCCTAGACAGTACCCAAAGCATTACTATGGCCAAACAAAATAAGTTCTCAGTCCTCACATCAACCACTCTTTTGGTCATTATAGTTTCTATTTCGGAAATGCTTTGTAGCCCTCTTGAAGAGCAACAATTGTTAAAGCAACATGAGGAGTGGATGGCAATCCATGGGCGCATCTACAAGGATGCGATCGAAAAGGCCAAACGGCTTGAGATATTTAAAGAGAACGTTAAGCGCATCAACGCCTTTAATAATGGTAAGGATGTGGGATATAAACTAGCTGTGAACAAGTTCACAGACCTAACTAACGAGGAGTTCCGTGCTTCCTCCACCGGCTACAAGAGGCCTACAAGGGTCCTGTCCTCTGGGGATGAAAAAACCGTTCAAGTATGCGAACTTCACCGCCATTCCAGCTGCCTTAGACTGGCGAACCAAGAAGGCTGTGACAACTGTCAAGGATCAAGGCGACTGTGGTGAGTGGAAAATCAAAATTTGTCTTGCGAAAATGACAATTCTCATGTCGTACACAACCTGTTAAAAACAGGCAACAATTGCACATATAGCAGATAACAATATTACCTGTAATTCACTGTTACATTCATTTTACACCTATCATACTACACGTATGCGTATGTCTTTTAATTTGTAATTCATTCTACTATCTTCCTGTGCAGGAAGTTGTTGGGCATTCTCGGCAGTGGCAGCTATGGAAGGGATTACCATGATCAAGAAGGGGAAGTTGGTGCCACTCTCAGTACAAGAACTCGTGGATTGTGACGTTGACGATAATGGCTGCCATGGCTGGCTCATGGACAGGGCCTTCAAGTTTATCAAGAGCAAGGGCGGACTCTCGACCGAGGCGAACTACCCCTACCAGGCAAATAACGGAACCTGCAATACGGCCAAGATGGCAAACCCCGCGGCCTCAATAACTGGATACCAGGATGTGCCGGCCAATAACGAAAAGGCCCTCTTGCAGGCCGTGGCAAACCAGCCAGTCTCGGTGGCAATTGAGGGGAGCGGGTTCAATTTCCAATTCTACTCAAGCGGTGTGTTCTCTGGCTCGTGTGGAACCAGTATCGACCACGCCGTCCACGGCGGTCGGGTATGGGAAGACCTCCAGGGGAACCAAGTATTGGCTGCTGAAGAATTCATGGGGCACTGGATGGGGTGAGAGCGGGTACATGAGGATCCAGAGGGACGTGAGTTCTAAGGCTGGTCTCTGTGGCCTTGCCATGGAAGCTTCTTATCCAACCGCATGAAGAAAGAAGAAGAAGAAAAAAATACAGTATGAGCTTATATATGTGATACTGGTTCTTAGGCTCTCTATATGTATGAAATAATGTCGAGTGTAAGTGACAATACGTCACTAGGGGTGGTGTATCCTCCAAAGGAAACTGCATGTTCTTAGCAAAATTAGGGCCTGCCAACTAAACTCGGTTTCAAGAGTTTGAATAATTGTGTGGGACAAGATAAAGAACTTAGTCCCGTGAATGAATGGAATACTTTCATCAACGTGATTTTAAGTACTGAATTGGGCCCAACACCAGAAATATCATCCTGAAATGTGCTTTTCTTGATAGATTTCGGACCAGCACAGGTGGTTATTCCTTTTTGGTTAAAATCTGCAAACCGTAGTTCATCGCATTCACCCATTACGCTATGCACTTCTTCTCCAAAGATGAATGAAGCCAAAAAAAAAAAAGAAATTTGCAGAAAATTGTCTAGTAGGATTCGACGCAGTATGCTGCCTCGTGATGGGAGGACTTAAGAAGGAGTTAAAGTTTAAGGGTGCGTTTGTTCACCAAAAAAATTAATGATAATGGAAAATATTTTTTTGAAAAATACTTCATAGAATACGATTGATTTTCCTTTGTTTGTTGTTATATGATCGAAAACATTTTCTAATGCTTGGACCCTATTAGAAAATAATTTTAATCTCATAACTTATGTCCCCTTGATTTCACTCGACACTTAAAATAAATGAGTTATTGACCATGTAAGCATGGTATTTGCTCATTTTTATTTTAATTAGTTCATATGAGACTTATTTTTTATGCGCACCTAACGTGTGAATTCTCACTATCTTGTCACTCCTCTATATGAAGGTGGGTTCCCTAAGTTTAATCAAATTGAAAATGGAAAATCATCGCAAAAAATTGGCAAAAAAAAGCAAGTGGAGAGTGCCCTCTATGAAGGTGAACCCAATTAATGTACATTGTTGGATGAGATTAAATCCACATGATCAAACCATGTATGTGACTTGAGTTCATATGCACCCAAGTTATTTTTATTGCCGAGACTTACTATTGAGATGTATTTATGAATTGTGTTAAAAAGTTCTACATTGAAGAATTGATATAGTATGTAATAATTAATATATCATAATTGATTCAAAACTTATTGACTTAAGTTTTTTAAGTAATTGTGAGTCAAATTAGATTAGATGATGTGCATGAATTTAGCCTCTCTCTTGGCAATCTCCCCCAAGTGAAAGTATTACCTTTTTATTATGCACTCCCAACAGTTACTTCGGTATAGTTACTATCCAGTGACGATATAGGCCTAGACATTTTTTCAAGAAAACTGCCTTTCATAATTTGGAGGGTCAATAAGAACCACCAAAGTTAAGTTTCTGAAAAGAAAGCTTGACACTGAGAACTATAATTTAGTGGAACATCAACATGAAGTTCGCCTTGTATCTTAGAGAAGCCCTTGTGGAGATCAGCGCCTAGAGAGAGGCCTTCGCCGCTTCGTCTTGGGCGGCCTCCTCGCTTCTTCTCAACGACTAGTCAGATGATGATGAGGATCTTACTTTCTTCGATTGTGGGGGTTAAAACAAGCCTAGACAAGGCGGCCAAGACCAATCTATATATCTGATTTAGCTAGCTAATGATCTACTTTTCATGGAAAAATTTCACTTTCTTCTTATTTGATGACTTTGATAGTACGTGGATGACTAGAAAGATGTCAAATTAACATTGTATCCACATATATGATTTCTTTTTTTTTCTTTTTTTTTTTTTGGTAAGGTAAGATTGTATTAACTTTCAACCAGCACGCCCTTCTTAATTTCATGTTAAAAATAAACAATGCATGCACTTTGGATAAACATTGGATTAAGTGCCCTATTATATGAATCAAATATACTCATTTTATGTCGAGATGAGTAGCATTTTGTTAGGAATTATTACCCAAATTGTCTCTGAACTTTGATGTAATGTGTAACATCGTCCATGAATTTTTAATTTATTCAATGATATCCCTAAAATTTAGCTTAGTGTCCAAGGTCATCTTTGAATTTTTAATTTGTTCAATGTAGTTTCTGAATTTTTTTTGTGAATGTTCAATTTATCCCTAAACTATATGAAAATATTTGATGTTCTCCCAGAATTTGAATGAAGGGAAAGAAAACATTGAACATTTTTATATAATCCAATGATTAAATTGAACATATATGAATCACATTGAACAAATTAGAATTTAGGAACGACATCACATAATAGGTTAAAATTCATGGACCACATTGAATAAATTAAAGATTTAAGGACGACATTAAATATTAGGTCAAAGTTCTAGAATTATTTATGTCATTGTTTTATCAATTTCCACCAATTACATAAAAATTAATTTACTAGAAAAGTGTAAAAATATAAGGGAAATTACATAGAAAAGTATAATAAAATCGAAAGGAATAGAAAGCGGGAATAGTTGGACGTGGTCCACGAATTAGTCACCTTACCCTCTTTCATGCACTTGGTATTTGGACGTGCCAATTAAAAATTAAAGTGGGATGACGTAGGCTATAATGAGTACTATATAATGTGGAACAACGTCCTGCTCTTCTTGTCCAATCACTTTTTCCCTTCTCGTTTTCTTTTATATTGTAGCATATATCAAGATCGATATGTCAGATTTGACAATTTCCATTTCTGATTTTTTTTTTTTGGGTCGAATAATAACTAATATTAGATTAAAGAGTCATACAAGCTATAGCCGAAGCATCCGTAGAGAGAAGAGTAAGGAAAATAGAGGGAGGGAAGAGGAGCCGCTTTGTTGGCTTGGGCCTTGATCCTCAGGGCTTTAGCAGCCCGGTCAGCTGCTAGGTTTGCCCGTCGCCGGATATGTCGAATCGAAAGGTTAGGGCATTGCTGAAGAAGATCTCGAGAATCGCGAAGAGGTGCTGTTCCTTCCACGGCGGCTGTTGTTTCGTTCAAACAAGCTCCACCAATTGCAAGCAATCAGATTCGATCTCAAATTGCTGAAGATGGATTCCCTTTCCGATAATCCGTTGAAGAGCGAGAGATAAGGGCATAGATCTCGGCTTGGAATGCCGACCGGGCGGGCAGCACCGATCTGGTAAGTACATCCGTCAAAAGACCTTTGCTGTCTCTCGTAAATGCAAGCTATTGAACCTTTGTTCAGTGCTCGCGAAAAGCCCCATCAATATTGCACTTGATAAAACCCTCGGCAGGTGGATTCCATCGTTCTAAATTTACCTATGCGTTTTGAATCTTCGCCGGCGGGGTTGGAGAATCTTGAAGATATTGCTTTGAGATAAAGCATCGTAGACCACAATGAGAGGATCCAGTGGTATTTGACGAAATACAGCATTATTGCGGTGTCGCCAAATCTCCCACAGGATATGAACGATCATTTCAAGATTGGGAGACGCTTGTGAGAGAGAAATTCTATCAACAACCCAGGCATCGAATCGGCTAACTGAGGTTGGTGATATACTGACTTGAATGTCTTCATGTTTCCAAATGTCAGTAGTCCAAGGATAGAAAAAGAACATATGCTCGAGTGATTCTGGCTCAAAATTGTTACATAAAGAACAGTAGGGATGAGGGATGATATGGCGCTGATAGAGATTAAGTTTTGTAGCAAGTGCATTTTTGCAAGCTAACCATAGAAAGACCTTAATCTTGGGTGCTGTATGCATATTCCAAATTTTCCTCCATAACAGTGGCGGGTTAGTATAAGAGGGGGAGGGTTTAGAAATTGGTTTCTGAGATTGTGAAGAGAGATAATGATGACAACTCTTTACTGTGTAGGTACCAGAAGGTGTCTCTGTCCAAACCAGTTGATCATGATGGAGAGACGGATTGATTGGAGTATTTAGGATTGCTGAACTAACCTGAGCGTCAAAGAATTCAGTAACAGAGGAGTACTTCCATTCAGAGAGTTGGGAATCAATGAGATCAGCAACGAGTTTTGGCTCGCCTTCCCCTAGTAAGCCTCCTATCCTACCTTGCGGTAACCAATTATCATCTCTGATGTTTATTTGCGATCCATCCCCGACTAACCAACGTAGTTTAGGAGCAATTGCTTCACGACCTTTTAATAAACTCTGCCATCCCCAAGAAGGACGATATCCTGAGGGAGCATTCTGAAATGATGAAAATCGAAAGTATAATCCTTTAAAGAGCTGACTCCAGATAGCTTGAGGATGCTGTAAAAGACGCCAAGCTTGCTTGCCAAGCATTGCTTTGTTGAAATTAATTAAATCTCTGAATGCCATCCCCCCTGAATCTTTTGAAAGCTTTAATTCTGACCAGTTTTTCCAAAGGAATGCCGAAGGACTGTTTTGTTTGCTCCACTGCATGCCGAGATCTTCTTTCTATCAATCTGCATAGGGACAAATGGAAGCTTGAAGATAGACATGGCATACCGCGGTAAGGCTCCGTATAACAGATTTCAGTAATATTTCCTTGCCACTTTTCGATAAAAATTTGTCTTCCCAACTTGCTAACTTTGCATTTACTCTTGCTAGGATCCAGGAGAACATCTCCCTCTTGGAACGGCCCCAATCGGATGGAATGCCCAGGTATTTTCCATACTTACTGAGAATAGGGACCCGTAGTTCTTGTGCTAGATTATGTTGTAAAGAAAGAGGACAATATTTGCTAAAGAACACACCAGATTTATTTCTATTGATGAGCTGGCGGTAGCATAACAATATTGATTAAGTAGATTGGCAAGATTTTGGCATTCAGAAAGAGTGGCTCGAAGGAAAAATACTGAATCATCAGCAAAAAATAGATGAGATAACTTTGGACAGTCTCTATTAAATTGAATCCCCTTGATGTGACCAATGTCCACAGCTTGAGTAAGAGTAGCAGATAAGGCATTGGCAAGTAAAATGAATAGATATGGAGAGAGGGGATCACCTTGGCGCAGCCCTCTAGTAGGCTTGAAATAAGGAAGTTGTTCACCATTAAAACGAATACTAAAGGAGATTGTAGTAACACAAGCCATTACACGAGTAACCCAGCTGTCATGGAAACCCAGATGCTTCAAGTATGCTTCCAAAAAGTCCCATTCAACCCTATCGTAGGCTTTCTGCATGTCTGTTTTTAGAATAAGATTGAAACGTTTCTTACATGCTCGCACTTTGAATTGATGCATGACTTCTTGAACCACCATAATGTTGTCCTGTATCTGTCTGTTGCTAATAAACGCTGCTTGCTCTGTGGAAATCAAATGAGATAGCCATGGTTTGAGTCTGTTGGCCATAATTTTTGAAATGATCTTGTAAGCAAAGTTACAAAGACTTATAGGACGGTACTGTTCAATACTCTCTGGATGCTGAACTTTAGGAATTAGGGCTATGATCGTTCTGTTTAGTCTTGTAGGCATAATACCTGTAGCGAAAAAGTCCTGAACTGTTTGAATAACTGTGGTTTTGATAACATTACAGTGATGCCGGTAGAAGAGGCCAGGGAGACCATCAGGTCCAGGAGACTTCGAAGCTCCCAACTGACAAGTGGCTTGGTAAATCTCCTCCTCTGTTACTCTACTCTTCAAATAGTTATTCATTTCAGTTGTTACTACCGGAGGACACTGTTCTAATAAAGGACGAAAATCTCTGTAGCCCTGAGATCTGTATAGCTGAGAGAAGAAGCCCTGCGCAAGATCTTTTAGCTGATCTGGTTCCCTGATCCACTGATGGTTAGTATCCAAGAGCATTGTGATTCTATTGCATTGTCGTCTTTGCATAGTGTAGGCATGAAAAAACTTGGAATTATGATCTCCCCATTTTAACCATTGTATACGAGACAGCATGGCCCAGAATTGTTCCTCTTGACTCCATAATTTTTGAATTTCACATCTAATAGCATTAGCCTCGCTCCTTATCCCCTTCCCCGATAGGATGTTCTATTGATAATGGTCTGCAGTTGAAATTGCAAGTGAGAGATGCATTGGTGACCATTGCTGAATCGGCCCCCGCTCTAGCTTGCTAACTTGGTAGTAACCGCCTGTAATTTGGATAACAATGAGGTACAACTATTTTCCCATGCCTGTTTAAAGATGTGATGACACTCTTGATCTTGATTCCAAAATGCTTTGTAATGAAAATGCTTTGCACACTTGACAGATGATGGACAAGCTATCAGCAACAGGGGACAATGATCGGAGCCAACCGAAGGTAGAGCAAATACCTCTGCAGAAGGGTGAGACGTCAGCCATTCCATGGAACAGAGCACCCGATCAAGCTTCTCCTTTACCAGAGCATCCCCTTCTCGGTTATTGGACCAGGTAAATTCACAGCCTTTACTTTGTATTTCTATTAATGCACAATCATTAATCATATTCCGAAAAGAGGTCATACGTGAAGTGGATGCAGGTCTTTGGCCCATCTTCTCCCATGGAGAGAGGAAATCATTGAAATCACCGAGACATAGCCAAGGTAAATGAGTTGCAGCATGGAGGATTCTTATGGTATCCCAGAAATCCCGACGGAGTTGATAAGTTGGAGGAGCGTGCAAGCAAGTGATATGCATGGAGGCCGATGTCCTATGATCACAGGCGATGAAATCCAGAAAGTGAGAATCTGTATGTACAAGAGTAACTTCAAAATTGTCATTCCAAAATAGAGAAAGACCACCCTTGAGGCCATCAGGTTCCTTCACAAAAGAGTGAGTAAATTTAAACTTATGCTGTAATTGATTCACAAAAAGTTGATCATTCTTCGTTTCCATTAAAAACATGATATCGGGCTTGTCACAGTTACCATCGCCTTTAAAGCTTGAATTGTCAGGGGATTGCCCAACCCCTGACAATTCCAACTCAGGAGTTTCATTGGGAACCCGGTGGCTGTTTAGGGCCAGCCGCCAAAGCCTGAAGATCAGGGATATCTGCCTCCAAAACAGGGGCATCCAGAAGGAGGGACTCATCAAAAGCTGCCGATGAGGTAAGTTTAACATCATAGGGCGAATATCTTTTCGATTTTTTACTAGAACCTCCAATAGGCATGGGCCGAGGAATCTTAGATCTCTTTTGTTGATGCTTATCCGCTGGAGGGATCTGAGGGTTTTTCATCTTAACTGCTGCAGGTACTAAGTCCGTTGTGATAGTGATGGGAGTTGCAATATTCAAGAGCCTGGAATTCCCCTGATGTATAATTGGATACGAAGTTTCTTCCACTATTACAGGAATTGGAGGGAGAGCAGGGAGGTCAGGCTGAATTGGAGGAGGAGTTTCAGGTACTGTTTCTTCCATTTGCTCAACGGGGATTTTAGGGTGGTAAAAGGCATCCCAGTAAGGGCTAAATTGTTTAAGTTCAGCTCTGAGCCAGGGTCCATAGATCATCGTGTCCCGACCATCGAATTGTGCTTCATCATAAGGGTATTCCGGACAGGATGCTGCATAATGACCAAGCCTTCCACAGGAGTAGCAGTAATGGGACAATCTCTCATACTGGAAATCGAGCCATAGGGTCTTGCCGTCAATACATATGAGTTTTCCTGTTTTCAAGGGTTCTTTTAAATCTAATTCAATCCCGATTCTTGCAGAGATATCAGTTTTCACATCTTGAACTTTACCTATCTGGGATACAGCTCTACGCAAGATAGGAGGAGAAGTCCATTCCAGAGGTAAGCCAATAACATGCACCCAAAACAGACACTTTCCAAAGTCATAGTGTTGTAAAGGAGTATTAGGTTGCCATGGTCGTAGGTTAACCAATTGTTCGGAAAACAACCAAGGGCTACCATCCAGAATGCGTCTTTTTTCACTTTCAGTACGAAATTTGATTATATACAGCCCTGTATCTGCTGAAGTGATCTCTACATGATCCACTCTCCAGGCTTTCTTCATCGCAACATGAAATGCTGATAAATTCACATAAGGGTTTGTAAAAATATTACCCACCAGTATAAGGCGACAATCTTGCAGTTTGGCCGAAGCAGGGATATCATCCCAAACCTCCAACTCCTGTTCCCAGCATAAACGACCCAGGCGACTACAAAGGGAAGCAATTCTTGAGGTATTGTCCGGTTCATCCATGGTGAGAAGAACCAAAGTACACTAGTATTTATAATTTGTATGAGTAATGATCGAAACTGTAATTTATAGGGGTTGCATGTTACAGATCGTCAACATGCAAAGTAAGAAGTACCGATATTTGAGGGTGACGGAGTAGACATCGGACGCAGAGGAAGGAGATGACTGGAGGGAGTGGCTGGAATTGCGCATGCAAAAGAAGAAAAGAGGAGCACAAGCAGTTACGGACAAGATGGCGATGAACACCAGTGGTTCAAATGAAAGGCAAAGTGTAGGAGAATAGCTGAGGGAAATGAAGACATGATGAAAAACTCGAACATTATGCGAGAGGAAACTCGAACATTACGCGAGAGGGAGCGGTAGATGACTCAGAATTTCCATTTCTGATTTAGTTTTTCACTTTTACTCTCTTTTTGTTATATTTTTGTTAATTTTCCTCTAAGCAATATATTAGGTAGTTTAGCTTTTTAATTTCAATGCATCGAAAGCTAGAATCATGAAGATATTTTTGAGAGTGAAGTGAGACATCTATTTATCTATTTCTAGCTTTCTTAAATTGAGTAATAAATTGTTTGATCTATTCATTATTGCATAATATATCCTAGCCGAATTGACAATTATTATTTTAGATATGGTTATATAAAATTGAGAATGGAATTGCATTTCTATTTCTACCCAATTATTAATTTAATTGTGCAGCAGATTGGTATACTAGGTGAAAACCGTCTTTGACAAAGACAAAGGAAATAACTTAAGCCTTAGCCACATTAGACAGGATATCAACCAATATGCTCAATGGTTGATTATTCTTGTTCGCCAGTAAAAATAGAAAAGTCAGGAGTCTCAAATCTTCTAGGACAAGGTATGGTATCGATCTAGTTTGAATGTAGTTTCATATAAATGGGTCTAATAATTCCTCCTTTTACTACTAACTCCTGTTAAACTTTGTCAGCCAATCTTACGGATTGAAATTTTGATTTGAGAGCATCCTACCTGTTGAAACTTGATTTTTAGCCAATGTGTCATTAAAATGTAAAATTTTTGAGATTTGGGTTTCCGATAGCAACGGAATCTCATTTTTCGGCCAAAAAGTGTCTTCTTTTATTTCTTTCTTTTGCATTATTTTTAAAGCAATTTCTAATTCATTTTTAAGAAAAACCTGAAAGATTAAACGGTTGACTTTCGGGTTGACTTTTTGATTAACACTTTGACCAAGTTGATAGAAAAGTCAACACTAGATCAAAATTTGAATTTTTATCCAAAAAGATGCCATTTAGCCTTAATTTCACTTTTATCAAATTAATTTATCAAAAATTCAAAGATTTAACCAAAAAATTAAATTTTTAAGAAAAGACAATTAAATTGTTGATTTTTGGTCAAAAATTTAACCAAAAAAATTGGAAAAGATAAAAAAATTCACAAAAACATTTCTTTTAATATCAATTTGACTTTTATGTCAAAATTTCACAAAATTCGATTAAGAACATTCTTTTATGAATTTTTCAGTTTTAGGTTCTAAATCAACCAAAAATAAAATTGCTTTTATTTTAGTCATAATTAGACATACTTCCTTCTTTGATATTTGGTTTATGGACTATTTTAAATTTTCCTATGGATTCAATTTCGCGAATTGTCGGTCAAAATGTGAATTGCCGTTTTAAGCCTCAATTAGGGGACCAAAATCGATTTTTAATAAATTGCAAACGGATGATTGTTTCTCACTCATTTTCTTAATATAAGTCTAAATTTGAAATTGATTTTGAAAAATTCACACAGAACTTATCAATTTGAAGAATTTTATCCTCCTGAGCATAAGAAAGTGAAACAATTAAGCTTCAATCAACAAAATTCAAATTGACCCATTCAAGGTTGTGGTTTAATTTCATAAATCTAGGTCCAATTTGGATATTGGGCCTAGATTCATTTTTTACAGAAGCTTGAGCACTTTAATTCGAAGTCAATTCGGACATGATAAGTGATCTTACACATTGGTAGTTTATTAGATAGGACAATTCTGACATTAATTTAATTTAATTTTAGTTAATTTACAATTTTGCTTATTGAATTGTAAATTTATCCATTTTACCCTTTAGGCCCAAGACTTGTGTTTATGTTTCCATCGCTGATGCTTTGATTGTACTAAATTGGCAACCCTCATTTCTCGCTTGCAGTGAATTAATTTGGCGATAGATTCCATTTTTAGTTGCAAAAAATCATTTTCGTGGTAAAATATGGGACAAGGTGTCCTTAAAAATTTGCCACAAGCATTATTTGATGGCCCGGAATGCTTTATACAAGGGATATTGACATGAACATTCCCTAAATTTTGGCCTATTGTGCAATATTGTTTTTGAATTGTAATTTATTTAATACGATCTAACTTTGGCCCAATTGTAATATCATTCATGAACTTGTAATTTATTTAATGTGATCTACGAACTTTTAGCACTTAAAACTCAATGCTTAATTTCTAAGTACTTCATTCTTTTTATCAAACGAGTCTTCAGATGATAGAATATTTGACGAATTTCACTCTAATTGTGGTTATTAGCAAACCCACCCACTACCCTTTTCTTTTTCTTTTTCTTTTCACAAAGAAGGGGAAAATGAAGCCAAAGGGCAATGTCCACAAGTGATGAAACTTGAATTTCTAGAAGCAATGAAACCCTTTGACAGTGGCAGTGTTGACTCGTCGCACCAATGAGCCATGTACCTCGTCAGGAGATCTTCCACAGAGAACTCGTGTTTGATCCCATCATTTATTCAAAACTTTAAGTCAATAAGTTATAGAACAACTAAAATATATTAATTACCCCATCTTACACCGTATTTGTCATGGTTAAGGCTTCATTTGTTTTATAATTTCCTTAATTTCTTGTTTAAATCATGAATTAAATTTATTAAGCAATATCTCAAATTGTAAAAATAGAATTTTATATAATAAAAAAGTAGAGTCCATTTCAAACACGTTTTCGCGGGCCTCGTCCAGTAATAATTTCAGCAAGTTAAACAAATAACCATCACGGATGTGCTCCTGATTATGATAATTCTGTAAATCAGAGACGACACTCATCCACATTCTCCTTTTGATTTCAACGAAAGTAGAATATTCGCCACGTTCAGAATTATATATTATTCTCATACGAACTTTCTTTGACCAAATAAAGTTGAAGTTGAAGACGACCAAGCTTCACAATTACAAATGAACCTGGTTAGTAACCCAATTAAGAGTCTAAAATTAAAAGTTCGGTAGAATTATAACTAATATCGACTTAAAATATTCAATTAAATACACAAAATTCATTCAATATGTTGAGTAAGAAATGTGTTACTTCATTTATTAAGTAGAAAAATGTAATCAAATGGCACTTAGAATAGTGCCAATGATACTACTAAAATATATCGACAATGGTCACAGTTTCTTTTACGGTAAGAAAATCGACAATATTCACCGTTCAATTCAAATGCTTATTTAAATAACTTTTACTGTCAGCACTTGTACTTCAATACTTAAATTCTCAGCATTTAGTCTAGATGGTGGACTGTAGATAACCCCACCGACTAAAGATGGAAAAGATGAAGCCATAAAGACAATTTCCAGAGGAGAGGAAACGTGGATTTCTAGAAGCAATAAAACGTATTCATAACGGCAGTGTCGGCTAGGCGCACCAAGGAGTCATGTAACTCGTCGAGAGATCATTCGAAGAGAGCTCAAGTTTATCAAAGGAGTCTTCAGTTAATAGATTATTTGAGAAGTTTCACTCTAATAGTGGGTTATAAACAAACTCCACTCACTGCCTTCTTTCACAAAGTAGGGAAAGATGAATTCAAAATGGTAATGTCTAGAAGGGATGAAACTTGAATATCTAAAAGCAATGAAGCCTTTTGATAGCGGCAGTGTTGACTAGTCGCACCAATGAGCCATGTACCTCGTGCAGAGAAATCTTTGAGAGAGAGCTAATCTTTGATCCCGTCAACATTATCTAGTTGGGCTTAACATTTATTCAAAAATTTAAATCAATAAACTATGAACCAACTAAAATATATTAATGACCCCATCTTAAACCATGTTTGTAATACTCAAGATTCCGTTTGTTCCACAGAAAATGTGATATTTATGAAAAGGAAGATAACGAATTTTATTAGTGTTTAACCAAGACTAGAAAACTATGACCCCCCCAAAAAAAAAAACAAGATGAACTAGCAAATATTTTTCATAATTTGGTAAGAAAAATTTTATTTGTTTTTCATAAATATATATACACTGTTCGAGTGCTAGTGATTTGTGTATGGATAGCCGAGGAACCCAGCATAGGCACTAGGGTCCCAAGACCAAATCCTCAACTCCTGAGCATGAACACAGGCCCTAGTCTTGGATCCTTAGGGATTGAAACTAAGCCCAAGAATTCGGTTCACATGCTTGGCTCCCTGGCGCCTCAACCTAAGCTATAGAGATTGTGCCTAGGTCCCCAATGCCCAAGCCTAGGTCCATTGAGACTAGGTCTAGCACATAGGGGTGAGACCCCAGCACTTGAGACTAGGGTAGGACTTAGGTACCGGTGCCCACACCCAGTCCATTGGAGATTGGGCCCAAACACATGACCCCAGCCTCAATGTTTCTGAGCCTAGCATCATGACCATGGGCATTGGTATCTTGGGCTCGCCTTGGTGGACCCAAGTGCGGTGGCGGGTGGGCATTGGTGTCTTGGGCTCAGCCTTGATGGACTCAAGCGTGGTAGCTAGGGTTTGAGGCATGACCTAGATTGACCTCAATTAGGGTGTTGGGGACTTGGCCCAACTACATGGGCTCATGGATGAGCATCGAGGTTTCCATGCTTAAGTTTTGGTAGGAAAACATTTTCTATTGACTATGAAAATAGTTTCTATTAACTCATTATTTTGAGTGATTCAAATGCTGGAAAACGAAGAAATTATTCTTCATGAAATAAACGGAGCCTAAATGTGAGACTTACCGACAAGAAATGTTCACCACGAGCATAGTTTAGTTGCCCAATCGCAAATCATTTACCATTAAATTGCTGTGCGTGGCTAAAAGTCAATCCAACTTGATATCTGTTGACATAAGACAATAATTCATGGCTAATCATCAAATCTCTTGCAACGGTTATATTATCCATGGTAACACGAAATTTATTTTCATTGTTGAATATGAGATATATTACCATGATAAGATTGTGGCATAGTCTAGCGAAATTCAATGAATATTTGTGGAGAGAACCTTTTCCTACTTAGGTTCCATCATTTTGTGGAAAAAAATTTTCATTTTCATTTTTTTGTTGGCATTCTATTCGCTTAGGAAAATGAGTTAATGGAAAATGTTTTTCTAGTCAATGGAAAATTTATAATTAAATTTTGAAAATTAACTTTTTAAATATCGAAAATCATTTTGAAAAATATGATTAGGGATTAGCACTTGCGCTTGAAACTCTATGATTGAGCACAAAAAATCCAACACTTGTTTCAAAGTCCTGGGTATCCAAGACCAAGTCTTTGGTGCTTGTGCTTGGCTTCCGTACAAGCCTAGGTCCATTGAGGCTAGGCCTATGACCCTAGGTTGCTAGTGGCCCACCTAGGTCCATTAAGGCCGAGCTTGAAACCCCAACGGCCGTGCCCATTGCCTCAGCACCTTGGCCTAGGTCCCCAAAGGCCGATTGCAAGATCCCAATACACAAAATTGGATCCCCAACACTTGGCCCAAGTCCACGAAGGCTATACTCGAGTCTACAAGGGTTGTGCCTTGGGTCCATGGAGGCTAGGTCTAGGACCATTATATCCAAATAAAGGCTAGGCCTAAGACCCAAGTGACCATGCCCCAATTCCCGGTGCCTAGGTCAAGGTCCTTCACAGCCAAACTCGGGATTTTGGTACCTTTTCCTAGTGTCTCAACCGTCTATGTGCAAACTACTAGCACTCAAATAATGTATATCTTGTTAGGAAAATCAAATGAAATTTTTCGTACCAAACGACATAAAATATTTTCCAACTCATTTTCAAGTTTCAGGCAAATATTAAAAAAAATAATTGTCTTTTTCTTGAAAAAGAAAATCAATAATTTTGACATTTTTGGCAAAATAAATGAATCCTAAATTTGTTTGATTACTAAACTCCGGATCCTGAGATTTTAATATGGAACTTCAAGTCATTTCTCAGCAGGGTGGGACCACTTTAAAAGCACTTTTGATTTGGAATTGTTAACAATTCTGGTAGCTTTCTAGTGAAGACGCGAAAAATTATTTTAATGTATAAACATAATGAAAACTTTCAGATAAATTTGAATCATTTTGAGGCCAACCAAACTTGTCCCAAGTCTTGAGCTTTTCTCATCAAACAAGGTCTTGTTATCGAATGTTTCTAACGTATTTATGAAACATGATAATTATAGATATTTCAACTTTCAAATGAAGTCATTATATATGACCTCAGAAAAATAGTGTATTGAACACCGTAAACTTTACTTCTTTGTTTACTTAACAAATGAATCAGAAGACTCATTAATAGTAAAATCTCACATTTTAAAGATAAAATTCTATATAAAAAGTAAAATTCATTTCAAATGTTTTTCATGAGTCACGTGGAGCAATAATTTCAGTAAATAATACTGTATGGTGGAAACAACACTCATCCACTTTCTCCTTTTAATTTAAACGAAAGTGGAATAATCACCAGCTTAAGAATTATATATATTCCCATCCGAATTGTCTTTGACCAAGTAAAGTTGAAGTTGAAGCCGACCAAGCTTCACAATTACTAATGACCCTGTTTAATAACGCAACTAAGTGTAAAAAATTTAAAAGTTCAGTAGTTATTATAACTGCTATCGATTTAAAAGACATGATTAAATAGAAAAGCTCATTTAATATGGTGATAAGAAATGGGTTAATCAATGGCAATTCGAAAATTGCCAATTATACTGTCACAGTTTCATTTAAGAAGTCAATCAACAACATTCAACGGTCAATTTTCAATTGCTTTTTAAATAACTTTTTATTTCTACTTTCAGCACTTAAAATTCAATACTTAAATTCTCAGCATTTGGTCTAATAGTGGGTTATATGAACAACCCCACCCACTACATATTTCCACAAAGATGGAAAAGATGAAGCCAAGAAGGCAATGTCTAGAGGAGAGGAAACATGAATATTTAAAGCAATAAAACGTAATGATAGTGGCAAAGAGCCGTGTAACACGTCCGAAGAGATCAACCAATGAGAGCTCAAGTTTGAACCCCTCAATGTTATATGATTGAACTTAATTTTTACTCAAAACTTTAAGACAACAATAGGTTATCAGCCAAATTAGCACCCTCGCACTTGCATTTAAACAAATCTCCCTTTCATTTGTGAGTATCAGTTCCGCCGATACCCTTTTCCCTCGCACAATTTAGTTTTTCTATTTTTTATATTCAACAGTTAGGTAATTTTTTATACATATTTAAATAATCTCATTGCATGAATAAAAAAAAAAAAAAATTATTTAGATGCGTTTAGGTTTTCCTCATATTTCATGATTGGATTTGTTTAAATTTATTGCTAGTTTCATCAGATAGATCATTAAAATTTTTATTTTATTAGATTAGTACTCGTTCACTTTTCATGTGTAGTTTATAGGGTCATGTCTTGGGGCGATATAACAAAGCATTCTATTAAATTTGCCCAATAAAGCTTAAATTATTTTCTTTTCTTATATTTTCTTTGTATACTTTTATTTGATTTATTTATTTATTGTTTGAACTCTCATGCATGGTAATATGGAATTGCATGTTTAGAAATAAAAACTAGAACTAGGTTACATCAAATATGTTTTATTAAAAGAGAAAACGTACTAGTAACAGATGTTAGGTAAAACTAGCATAATCAACCCCTTAAACCCTACATCTCTAGCTTGCAGAAGCAAGGCTTGCCTCCTATGCCTTACATGACTTCTAACCAGCCTGAGAATAGATACGTAGCAACTCTAATTAAAATATGATAAATCAAAAATGCAAAATTAAGTTGCAATCGGTATGATTTGAGAGAGTTCATGTGAAACATAAATGCCAAATTTGGGGCCACCTTATAAAAGGATCATTTGCGCTCTCTAGCATTGTGTTGAACTCCTTGAGTGATTACCTTGGAAGGATCACGAGACATATAAACAGATTATCCACCATTGATTTGAAAATTATAATTATTTTCTCCTTCAAATCACTCATTCTATGAGATCACAAAGAGAGAGAGAGAGAGAGAGAGAGAGAGAGAGATGCTGTAGCCTAAGAAGTTACCAAAGCAATTCTCATTTTGTGTGTGTCTATATTATATGTTGAGGAGGAATGGTTTTCATTTTTTTTCCTTGGCTCAATATTCAAGGATGTCATTCCAACCTATATTCTCATAGATCTTATTTTTCACGAATG
The DNA here is from genome assembly GCF_016545825.1 of Eucalyptus grandis. NCBI lineage: Eukaryota > Viridiplantae > Streptophyta > Magnoliopsida > Myrtales > Myrtaceae > Eucalyptus > Eucalyptus grandis. The sequence goes on from NC_052615.1 coordinate 10,076,687, forward strand.
GGCCAATTTTGACATGCGAAAATATACTTAAGTGAAAGCCAATCTAATACATAATATGTAAGAAGGACAAAATATAATGTTAAATAGCCTGAAATCTAATCACTCTTCTAAGGAGAAAAAGCATTACGATTAACGATCTTAAATAGCCAGCCACAGATTGGCAGGAGGCCATGTTCAATATTTTCAGATTGTTAAAGAGTTGCAATTTGAAATTATCTTGAGTAAAAAATAACTTGAAATATGTAAAATTTGATTAATCGAGCAAAGTCGAGTAAAACTTATGCAGCTTTCTAGATGTTTCGTAAATTTTTAGGAAGTCAAATCTCTACAACATTTCCTTATATTATAAAAAAAAACTAAAAAAAAAAAATACTTTCCCCTCCCTCCTCCTCATGAAGAGAGACTTTTGATTTATAGGCAAAAAAAAAAAAGAACAAAAGGAAAAAAATAGATTTCTCGTTCCACTTCAATCAGGCCAATCAGCCCATGTTTTTTTTTTTTTTTTTTTTTTGACGGAAACCAACATTTATATTCAACATAAAGGAAACATACAACCTGAAGATAAAGCATCCGCAAACAGGATTGGGCCTTTACAACCCAGTCAGCCACTAAGTTTGCCTCACAACGACAGTGTCGCAGTTGGAGATGAGGAAAAGTCGAAAGCAAAAAGATGCTCTCCTCTATCAAAGGTCGAAGCTCCCATGGCGGCGATCGTGTATCGTGCAACACTTCGATAAGATGAAGACAGTCAAAATCAATTTCTAGCTGAGCGTCCTGGAGCCCTTGGTAGAGCAGATGTTGAAGAGTAATAAGAAGCGCTTGGACCTTTGATTCAAAGCCGAATCTCGCTAGAAAACTTCGCGAGAAAACATCCGTAAGTTGGCCTTGATAATCCCTACAAATACATGCCATTGAACTGTCGGGATTATCCAGCTTATAGCTGCCGTCGATATTACATTTCAGGGTTCCTATATCCGGAGGTCGCCAAAGCTGATCTGGATTGATAAAAGCAAGTCCAGATCGCAGTGTAGATGCTGCAGAAGAGATCTGATATGATATGGCTTGAGCAACAGCTGTCGCTACTACAAGGGAAGGGTCTGGTAGTTGGTTATGGAAGACAAAATTATTCCTCATCTGCCAAATCTGCCATAGGACATGTGCAACAACTTCTATTCTAGGTAAGTGATTAAGTGAAATCACCTTTTCTATGAGCCACGAGTCTATACAAGTAGCTGTACAAGTTGATTGCAATAGGTTGATCTACTGATTCGACCAAATAGCTCGAGTCCATGAGCATTGAAGAAAAATGTGTTCAATGGTTTCAGGTAAATTCTGCTGACAAAGATGGCATGAAGGATCAATGATAATATGACGTTGAAATAGGTTAGCTTTGGAAGCGAGGGCATTATGGCAAACCGACCAGAGAAAAGTCTGAAGTTTGGGGACTGTCTTCATCACCCAGATCCTTTTCTAGAGGGATTTCGAATTCCGGTAAGAAGCCGATGCACTATGACTCTACTGATTGTTATTTGAGTGTACAATTGCATGGTAGTTACTTTTTACAGTGTGCTTACCATCAGTCGTGGCGGACCATACCAATTTGTCTTATGAGTAAAGAGGTCTGATTGGTATTGTGAGAATTTCTGTTGCAATATGTTCTTCAAAGAAGTTTTGAATCACTGATGTGTTCCAGTTGTGGTGAGTCGGGTCAATAAGATTTGCCACCAAAACCGGTTACTCTTTAGACTTAGGTCCATAGATAATTCCCATAGGTAGCAACGATCTCTACGAATTTTGATATGATTACCATTACCAACAGACCAATGTAGTTCTAGTATGATAGTATCTCTGCCCCGAAGAAGACTTTGCCATCCCCACGATGGTCTTGTTCCTCTAACGGCTGATAAAAAATCTGTCGAATGAAAATAGAAACCCTTAAAAATTGCACCCCATAAAGATTGAGGATGATTTAGCAATCTCCAAGCCTGTTTTCCAAGCAGCGCTTTATTCAAAGCAATAAGGTCTCGGAATCCCAACCCTCCTTGTACCTTACTTTCTTTCAAAACATCCCATTTTCGCCAATGTATACTTGCCTTATTTTGATTATTTCTCCACCAAAATCGGGCAATACATATCCCAATAGATGAACAAACATAAAGAGGTATCTGAAAAATAGACATGGCGTATTGTGGAATAGCCTGAACAACTGATTTAATAATAATTTCCTTACCCCCCTTAGAAAAGAATTTCTCTTTCCAGCCCTCTAGTTTAGCATTGACCCGACCTACTATCCAAGAGAATACTTCATTCTTCAATCTACCCCATTCTGATGGCAACCCCAAATATTTACCAGATCGTTCCAAGATTAGAATACGAAGTTCCCTAGCCATATTTTCCTGTAAAGAGATTGGACAGTTTTTAGAAAAGGTCATCCTTGATTTGTTTCGGTTAATCAACTGTCATGTGGCCACACAATACAAAATTAAAATGTTAGCTAAGTTGTGGCATTCCAAAACAGTACCCTCTAAGAAGAAAATTGCATCGTTAGCAAAAAACAGATGTGACAGGGTAGGACACCATCTGTTTAACCTAAGAGCTTTGATTTGTCCAATACTAACAGCTTGAGTAATAAGATCTGATAAAACATTAGCTAAGAGAATAAAAAGATATGGTGATAAGGGGTCACCCTGTCTGAGGCCGCGAGAGGAGTAGAAATAAAGTAACTGTTCCCCATTAAACTTCACACTAAGAGAAAAGGTGGTGACCCACTGCATAATCCACCCAACCCATCTAGGATGAAAGCCCAGTCTAAGGAGATAATCATGTATGAAATCCCATTTCACTCTGTCATACGCCTTTTTCATGTCTGTTTTAAGAATTGCATTGAACTTGCTAGTCTTCTGTCTTGTTCGAAAAAGGTGAAGAACTTCTTGGACAATAAGAATATTATATTGGATCTGTCGTCCTTTCACAAAAGCTAATTGTTCCTTAGAAATCAAAATATTCAGCCAAGGTTTGAGACGGTTAGCAAGCACCTTAGAGATAACTTTGTAAGCATAGTTGCACAAACTAATAGGTTCCAGTTTTTCAGGTTGAGTTGTTTTGGGAATGAGGGTGATAATCGTCTGATTGAGACCTTTAGGCATTACCCCGGACATTAGGAAATTCTGCACTAATAGGAAAATGTCTTCTTTAATTGTTTCATAGTGTTCTTGATAGAATAAACCAGTTAAGCCATTCGGGCCCGGGGCTTTGGAAGTGCCCATTTGAAAGGTAGCTTGCCGAACCTCCTCAATAGTAAGCAAAGTTGTGAGTTGAGTATTCATGTTAGGAGTGACTATTGACTGGAATTGATCAAGTAAAGGTCTATAGTCCCAAGAACCTTCAGTAGTATATAACTGCGAAAAGAAGGTGAATGTCATATCTTGAAGAGTTGGTAAATCAGGTACCCATTGCCGATCGTCATTTTGCAGCATAGTAATTCGATTTCTTTGACGTTGTTGAATTGTCGATGCATGAAAAAACCAAGTATTCTTATCACCCCATTTAAGCCATTGAATCCTGGAGTGTAAGACCAAATACTAGTCTTCCTGTTGCTAAGTCTTGCAGATTTCTTCTTTTAACCTTGCTGCTTGTACTTTGTCATAAATGGAATGCTGCAGGTCCACTAGATCCTGTAATTGTTGTTGTAAAGTCAGCACTTTCCGATGACCATTGCTAAACTTTTTTCGGCTCCAGATGAGCAAGGCTGCTGTGACTTTCTTTACTCCAGTGTTGAAATAAGAATTCGTTAGGCACACTGAATTCCATGCTTTAGAAATAATCTCTCTGCATTCCTCATCCTCATTCCAATAAGCCTCAAAAATAAAAGGCCGTCTTCTTCTTTTAATGGTTGGCGAAGTCTAAATTAGGAGAGGACTATGATCAGATCCCATAGCGGGGAGTGCATAAACTTCAGCCGCAGGAAACAATAGCCTCCATTCAATTGAACAGACCACCCTATCTAATTTTTCCTTCACTAACTCCTCCCCTTCCCTATTGTTTAGCCATGTAAATTTACAACCCTTGCTTTCTAATTCAGTAAAAGCACAGTCATTGAAAAGAGCTCTAAAAGATTGCATTCTATACAAGTTAGCAGGTCGTTTTCCTATCTTTTCCCAAGGATAAAGTACCTCATTAAAGTCTCCAACACAAATCCAAGGAAAGTTGTTGTGGGAATGGATCGCTCGAAGCTCATCCCATACCAATTGACGATGCTGATAGTTTGTAGGAGCGTGTAGAAAAGTGATCCGAATAGTCCTGCCTTCCTAACCAAACTTACAACTCATGTCGAAAAAGTGTTGTGTGGAACGAATCACCTGTAAAAACACCTGATCGTTCCATAACACAACTAAGCCTCCAGCTACACCCACGGGATTAATGATGTATGAACTTTGAAATTTGAGATTTCGCTGAATATGTTGAATCCTCCCTTTAGTGTTCTTTGTTTCCATGAGGAATACAATATCGGGCTTTTCTTTGGCCGTCATGGCCTTAAGTACTTGAACTGTTAGGGGATTGCCCAAACCCTAACAGTTCCAACATATCATCTTCACTTGTCAAGTGGGGGCTGTTTAGGGCCAACCACTAAAGCCCAAACATCAGTTTCGTCAGTTAGAAATATATGAGTGTAAATAAGATTCAGATCAGTAGGTTCTATAATGATGATACTACAGTGTCGTATGGATTATATCGGCGTTGTTTCTTGGATGAACTCATAATAGGTTTCGACCGAATATGCGTCATTTTCTTTTTACATGTTTTTCCACTGGTTCATACTAAACTCCTTTCAACTTCGTGTCTGCAGATATAAGTGTTGTATGGTGAGCCTTAATGATGATTGAAGCTGCTGATTTGGTGCTTCTGTTGGTGCCTTGGAACACTAAACAACACTGGAATTATTGACTACTGGAAGCGTAGATGGTGGGGGCAATAAGGGAACCATCAATGGATATACAGGCGGTGTTTCAAGTACAACTTCTTCAACTTGCTTTGACTTGTCTTTTGGATTATAAAAGATATTCCAGTATGGACTACTGGCTTTGACTTCCACTCGGAGCCATGGCCCATATGCCATCTTCTCTCTTCCCTCATGCTTGGCCTCATTATAGGGAATTTCTTTGCAGTACATTGCGTAGTGTCCAAGTTTACCACAGGAAAAGCAAAAATGAGAAAGTCTTTCATAACGGAAATCAAGCCAAAAAGGTTGGCCACTTATTCGGATCAACTTCCCTATTATAAGAGGTTCCTGTAAGTTGATGTCAATTCTTACTCGACCAGCTTTCAACAAATTTCCTTCCTTTGAGTCAATCTTAACTTCGATTACCTTACCTATATGCTATACTATTTTCTTAATCATTCGCTCAGAACACCATTCTAACGGTAGCCCAAGCACCTGTATCCAAAAGGCGCAAGTAGAAAAGTCATAACAATGTAACGGTGTGTTTGGAGTCTAGGGCTTCAAGATAACTAAATGGCTCGAAAATAGCCAAAGGGCCCCCGTCAAGAATTCGCTGTCTGTCTACTTGGGATTGGAATTTTGCGATATAGATACCTGCCTCACGCTGTGATATATCTACTAATTCAGTCCGCTAGGCTTTTTTCATTGTAGTTTGGTAGGCTGGAAAGTTAAAAGATGGATCAGAAAGGATTTTGCCTAAAAGGGTTAACCGACATTCCTCTAATGTTTCAAGTGCAGGGTCTTCATCCCAGTAGTCAATTAGTTGTTCTGTGGTGAGACGACCCAAGCTAGTACAAAGAGCGGCTAGACGCAAGGAATCGGCTTGTTCGTTCGAAGCCATCCAAGATAAAGTCAATACAAAAGGGCGAATTACCCAACTTCATAAAACTAACAAGCTACAGAAGCCAGATACTGTGAACTGCTGTAATCCGGAACAGTCGACTAACAACAATTCAACATCTTCGTGGAATATATAAGGCAAGGTAAGACATGCAGAACTAACCAGGGAGAATCGGTGAAGAATTGATTGTACCCAGCTAACATTGGAGGCCGATGGATTGAAAGCCACCCATGGTTGAGCCGAAAGTGTAAAAAACATTGGATGAAACAGAGAGATCAATGAAGAGATAAAGGATTTGGTTGGATAGCGAAAGTCGAAGAAAATGAAGCCAACAGAAATCAATCAGACGAAGAAGAAACGGTGGAAAAGATGGGGATTGAAACTAGGATTTAGGGTTGAGAAAACTACCAAAACGGTAGAGAGAACTCTACAAGTCGAGAGAAAAAGGAGCTCAAGTTGAAAGCAATTAGAGTACCAACAATCAATCAGCCCATGTTGAACTGAACGATCTACACTAAAATTACGAATTACTCTTAAGTTCAGCTATAATTTTTAGCTACTTGTTTCATGGCTTCACATTGGAGTCACCTTTTCATTATTGTTGACATGTATATGTGAGTTATGCTAGAAATATTCTGCATTGCAAAATCAGTGCGATATGAAGCAATTCATATATTGTTATTGGCTCATAACTTATTAGTTTAAGTATTTTAATAAATGTGGGTTCAACTGGATACACTAACGGACCAAATTTTACTGATTTAGGCTGGGCTACCTCTTCAAGAATAACGAAAACAACAAGAATAAAAAATGGGCAGCGACATAGGTGGTTGGTGGCTGATTCTTAATTTCCAACACTACCACTAAACATTTTTTGGAAAAATTACCTAAAAAGTCCTATACCTATCATGCTATGGCCAATTTAATCATAAATATTTCAATTGTATTAATTCAGTCCTTTAGACCTTTCAATGATTTGCCAATTGAATCGGGATAAAAATACTAAGAGTGACATAATCTTTTTTTTTTTTTTGCTTACTTAAATATCACATCAATGTAAAATTATTCATTTAAGTACCATTTCCTATAAATCATCCCACATGGATTTTTTCAAATTTCTCATTTGGACATGGAATTTTTAAAAATAAATTGAAGTTCAACATGGGAATTTTTGTTCAACAAGGCAAGGGTATAACTAGACGTCGTTGTTTCAGCAAAGGGCTCTCTCTCTCTCTCTCTCTCTCTCTCTCTCTCTCTCTCTCTCTCTCTCTTGGTGAAAAAAAATTGGGGCTTTGTCTTCTCCTTTACTCATATACTCTCGCTTCCTCTCTATCAAGTGAGCTCTTGCTCTTTCAATGCCATCTCCCACTCAATGGAGAGTAAAGACATAGGAAATAGGGACAGCGTGAGGAAAAAATTAGGCTTGTTAAACTTTGGCTTTGTTGCCCGAGCTATAAATCAGGCGAAATTGATTTCTCTCTACCGTCATGGTAGTTTTCTCTCTACGCTATGTAGAGCGTCTCTACCACCATGGTAGTTTCTTCTTCCCCAGGCTCTTCTACCTGGTTTTCTTTCACTGAGAGTTGTGGAGTTGCCTCTTCCACCTGTACTTTTCTCAATTCCTTTTGACCCACTCAATCCTTTCATTCCTTGTTCCATTCGCCCTTTACCCACATCCCCCTTCCATTTGCCTGTCACGATCAGTCTCACTGCTTTGATGAATTTTCCCTCGATTTCCCTTGTGTCGCTTTCCTCTGGTCGATAACTTCCACACAGCTCTTTGTTTTTTGCATCCACTATTATTGGGTCTTCTGCTGAGGTTTCATCTCATTGTCAGTCTTCGTTACTCTGAAATGGACCACCTCATTGCCACAGATGAAGCCCACCTGGCAGCCTTATGCAATCGCATGGGTCGGTTGTGGTCCGAACAACAAATTGAGATATGGGATGAGGCGGTGCCTAGTGATAAAATTGAGGAATGTCAGTTAACTTTGGTGGGTAAGCTTCTCAATAACCCCTCAATTAATTTTCAAGCTTTCCAAACTACTATGAAAAAGGCTTGGCGCACTGATTTAGTGGAATTCTCACAAGGCGACTCTGGTCTATACATTATAAAGTTTAAATCTTATGACGTCAAACAGAGAGTTCTAGAAAACAGACCTTGGTTGTTTGCCAACCATCTTGTTATCTTAAAACCATTGGATAGCTAACACACCGCTGTATTGCTATGACTTTAACACTTATGTGTTCTAGGTCCACGTTGTTGGCTTGCCTTTGGAACGTTGTATAGATACTATAATCCGTCGGGCTGCAGGTCATATTGGAAAGGTTATAGAAGTGAACATAGAGAGTAAAGATGGATTACCGCTTCGAGCAATGAAGGCAAGGGTGAAATTGGACCTTCAACGACCGCTAAAAACAGGGCTTCTCCTTAAGGTTGAAGACAAGAATCTTTGGTTGGATTTTAGATATGAACATTTGTCTCATTACTGCTACTCTTATGGTATACTGGGTCACTATGCCACGACCTGTAAAGCTTTTCCATGTGATGAGAATAAATTAGATGAAACCACTTTTTTATATGGATCTTGGTTAAAAGCAAAGGTACAGGAACATACCTCCTTCTGGCGTACCTTTTATGATGAAGAGATTATCCCTGAGACCCCTCAACCTCCTTCAGCAATTATTCATGTTCCGGACTCTGTCCATGCTGTACCTGACATTCCAGTACAAAAAAACAAGGGTAAACAAACTATGGAAGCCTCAGTATGTGATCCTATTATCACAGCAACAAGCCGAGCCAGTCAGGATCTTCATACCCTTGTCCAGCAACTCATATTGGTTGACAACTTTGTAGCTGGTTCTTCTTAGTTGAAAAATAAGCTCAAACATTCACGTCTTAATGCAAGATTAGGACCTCTTAAGAAGGCAAAATGACTTCTTCATCATGAAGTTTGACATCAACTACAGGAGCATTTCGATGAATCAGCTTTACAAGACACTCCTATTACTGAGGCAGACACTCCTGCATGTTGGGCCCTGGTGGTTGGCCCTAAAAAGCCACTAGGTGAACAATGAGACTTATAAGTTGGAACTGTCAGGGGTTGGGCAACCCTCTAACAGTTCAAGCACTTAGGGTCTTAGTGACCCAGGAGAAGCCCGATATCCTATTTTTGATGGAAACGAAAAATCAGACTCAGAAGCTTATGTATTTTCAACGAAAATAGCAGGTTATATCCAAGATCCAGTAGGATTGGCAGGAGGTTTAGCCCTTTTTTGGACTGATAAAATTTCATTGAAAGTAACCTTTCAATCATCATATATGCTAGACTCTATTTGTACTGACCTGGACTCTGGCATCATCATGAGTCTCACCTGCTTACATGCTCTAGCGCGCTATCATCTCCGGCAGCACATGTGGACAGTTTTACGACAAATCAGTAACTTTAACACCCTTCCTTGGCTATGCACAGGGGATTACAATGAAGTGCTATATCCATGGGAGAGAGTAGGGAAGTGTTTTGCCGAGCCTCACAGGATGTTTTCTTTTCGTGATCTACTTAATGATTGTTATCTTATGGATCTTGGCAGCAAAGGTTGTGCCTTTACATGAACTAATAATAGACATGGCGATGATATTGTAAAGGAACGATTAGACAAAATGCTTTGCTCAAAGGATTAGAGATTGGCTTACCCTCTTGTTGAAGTACTCGCCCTTCCACCCCTTGGATCTGATCACATCCCCCTTCTCTTGTACACTAAAGCACTACCAAGCTATAAAGGTGAAAATCTTTCTACTTTGAGGCTTTTTGGCTTCAGGAATGGAGTGCCGTGCAATCATTGCTGCTTCATGGACCTCTTCTCAGCTTGGAGAGGTGTCACTCCCCCAAAAACTGCACTTGGTTTCTATTGCATTATCCAAATGGAGTCGTTCCAAATTCAGGAATGCACAAACTCAGCTTCATAACCTCAAGAATCAACTTCAGTCTCTCACCAATCAAACACTTCTTCACTTTAATACTGATGTGATATTGGACCTGAAAGTGAAAATACACAATTTATGGCAGCAGGAGGAAAAATTTTGGGCAATGCAATCCCGGGTTAATTGGCTTAAATGGGGGGACAGGAACACCAAATTCTTTCATGCCACTACGGTTCAAAGACGACAACAAAACAAGATAAGAATGCTACAGGATGATCAGCAAAACTAGATATGCGACCCTACTATTCTTAAAAAGATGACCTTTAATTATTTTCAGTAGCTATATTCTTCTGCAGGGTATAGAGACTAAGGCCCGACACTAAATCTTGCAAACAGGTCGTGACGGTGGAGATGAATGATAATCTAACTGCTGCATTTACCTGTGAGGAGGTCCAGACTGCGGTATTCCAATTTGCAGAAACAAAAGCACTCGGTCCAAACGGCTTGAATGGTCAGTTTTATCGCGCCAATTGGGATATTCTGCAAGATGACATAATATCAGCTATGCAACAATTCTTTCATATAGGGATCTTATTACCTGAATATAATCGCACCTCTATTTCCCTAATTCCTAAGATTCCTCATCCAGAAAGATTGGACCAATTCCTTCCTATTAGCTTATGCAATTTTATTTATAAGGTGATTTCCAAGATTCTTGCAAACCGTCTTAAACCCTAGCTACCACAGTTGATAGCACCAGAACAAACTGCTTTCGTTGGAGGTCGGCAAATCCAGGATAATATAATTGTGGTTCAGGAAGTACTACATCAAATCAGAATCAGAAAACGGAAAAAGAACTTTCATGTCGTGCTTAAACTAGACATGCAGAAGGCTTATGACCAGGTCGGATGGAATTTTCTCAGAGATTATCTCCTAAAGCTTGGATTTCATACCAAATGAGTTCATTGGATATTCCAATGCATTTCTACAGTTTCTTACGGTGTCAAATTCAATGGTGAATTTCTACCTTTTTTCCATCCTCTAGAGGTCTCAAACAAGGCGACCCTTTATCACCGTACTTGTTCATCCTGATGGCTAATGCCTTAACTACTCTTATCAACAATGCAGTGGACATTGGCAATCTTAAAGGTATTAAACTTAATCGATGGTGTCCCACTCTCTCCCACTTATTTTTCGCAGATGATGCCACTTTTTTCCTTGATGTGAAGCTTATGGAATGTCAGAACTTAGCTACTGTCCTTAATAAATATTGCCTAGCTATAGGACATGCTATTAATTGAAGCAAATTAGGTTTATTTTGTAGCACAGACTGTCCTATCGGCTTGAAAGAAAATCTTGCCGGAGCACTTAGAGTTCCTATACTACACAAAACTGCAAATATCTTGGCATACCTTTAGATTGGGGCAAATCTAAACAGGAAATGTTTTCTTGGCTTATGGGTCGAGTGCATTCAAAACTCGAAGGTTGGAAAGAAAAACTTATTTCAAAAGGAGGCAAGAAGGTCTTTCTTAAAACCGTTGTGCAAGCAATACCCCAATATGCAATGTCGATTTTCAAAATCCCTGCTGCCATTTGTAAAGCTATAGAACAAAAAATAGCTAAATTCTGGTGGTAGTCTGATTACAGCAAGAAAGGCATATATTGGAAAAACTGGGATTGCATTAAGAGTAGGAAAGATGAAGGGGGTTTAGGATTTCGCGATCTTATGGTTTTTAACAGAGCTCTACTGGGTAAACAAGCTTGGCGCCTAGCCCAAGAACCTACCTCATTGTATAGCAGGCTACTAAAAGGTTTATATTTTTCATCTCAGAATTTTTGGCATGCCACTAAAGGTGCTAGACCCTCTTGGGGTTGGCAGAGCATATTACTAGGCCGAGAATCTATTGCAGATAAGGTTCTATGGTCTGTTGGAAATGGCACACAAATAAAAATTCGTGAGGATAGCTGGTTACCTAGCGGTGTTATTGGAGGTCCTGCTCCTAAGGATGAACTAGACATGGTTGCAGGCTTTATATCAACTGATTCCGACTCATGGGATACTTCACTTTTGAATCAGCATTTTGATAGCCAAATAGTTGAAAAGATCCTATCTATCCCTATTCGACCTCACTATACTCAAGATAAACTAATATGGAGAGGAACACAAAATGGAATTTTTACAATGAAGAACTGCTACAATCAGCTCAGAGCTCAGCAAAAAAAGAATATCACCAATCAGGCTCTTCATCTTTTCAGCCGCCTCGCAAATTATGGAATGCAATCTGGAAACTACACACTATGCCTAAACTAAGATAATTTCTCTGGTCTCTCTGCAATAACGCACTGGCGACTAGAGAAAATCTATATAAGCGACACATCTTGACAGACCCGACTTGCTGTATGTGTGCTAATCAGGTACCCGAGACCCCAGAACATCTTTTTTTGTTATGTCCATGGACACATGATGTTTGGATGCATCCAGAATTAGCTATAAAGAGTCCTATAGTAGCTGTGCATCGAATGGAAAGCTGGTTACTTCAATTTATTGACAGCAATGGTGGCTTACTGGATCTTGAAACAATTACGTCTATCCCCTGGCACATGTAGAAAGCCCGGAATGAATTATTTTTCCGTCAACAATAGCCAAATGCTAAGTGAGTTGTGCAGTTGGCGATCGCATATGCCCAATCTAGGCATATTTTCGATACCCCAGTGCCACGGCCTGCTTCAAAACAGAGTATTTCAAATCACATATGGCATCCACTAAACCAAGGAGTCTTAAAATTTAGCATTGATGCAGCTTACCACCCATCCTACATCGCCACCTCGGCGGCTTGTGTGTGTGGAGACTCATCCGGCTGCTTGATCGATGGTTTCATGCATTCTGTTCGTGCCTCCTCGGCCCTACAAGCTGAGGCAATCGCCCTAAATCTCACCCTGCATTTTCTGCTTCAGAGAGGACGAGAGATGGATAAGATTGTTGTGGAATTTGACTGCTTGACCATTGTGGAAGCCGTTCATGATCCTACCCGACAGCCGTGGGAACTCAGATCGATTTTCGAAGAAACTCTGGCGTTGCTGATTCGGTGCCCTAATCTCCAACTAGCACACTACCATAGAGAAGCTAATGTTGTTGCGGACTGAGTTGCGAAGGCCCACCGGGCCTTCTTACTCCCTTCGAATTGGGTTCTTCAGCTTCCTCCTTTTTTGCAGGATATTGTGTATTCTGAACTTAATGTAACTTCTATGCTAAGATCTTAATATATGTGATGTTTCCGACCCAAAAAAAAAAAAAAAAAAAAAAAAAAAAAACTTTGGCTTTGTTGATACAATTTTGAGCCACTTCTCTTACTTTTGCTCCCCATTGCAAATTTGATAACGTGATTTGTCCCAATTTGAAGGATTGGGATTTGGGTTTGGTTAGGGTTCTTGAAAATGGAAATTGGATTTTGCCCCAATTTTCTTAAATAAGGCTAAGGTTCTCCAATCAAATGAATAAACGACGACGTTTACCTTTTCAGTGGCTTACTTTAGTTTGTTGGCAAGCCACATTGGATGACATATCATAAATTAATGTCATGTTGGATTTTCCAGTGAAGCAAATTGCGAGTGACACTTAAGTAAGCAAAAAATAATTATGACATTCAAATAAGCGCCTTGCAAAATTTATGATCCTCTTACTATTCTTATTTCGAATTTAGTCATTCCTACCAATGTTGGACAAAAATTACTGATGTGGATGACAACCGTCCTACATGGCATAATCAATACTGAAATGGGCAATTTTTGCATATTTTATTTGAATTTTCTGAAAATCTTATTACCTTTTTAATTTTGAATTTTTCCCTCTTCTTTCCTTTCCTTTCCTTTCATTTTTCATTATTCTTTTTTCCTCTTTCCAGTGGCTAGCGATAAGCCACTACCATGATTGTTGGCATAGGTGAGAGTCAGACACCCTCGCCTGCCCTCGTGATGCACTAGGTTGGTGAGGGCCCCGACGCCCTCGCTATGGTTGGCAAGGGTTGCAAAACTCTCACCTCCCTAGAGTTGCAAGGGTCATAATCCTCGCATGATCTGGGCGAGGGGTCACCATAGTGAGTGCTTAGGCAAGAAGAGGGTTCACAAGCCCTTGTCTAGTGACCGACAAGGGTCTCTAGGCCTTGGCTAGTGGCTCGTAGCCCCACTCGACCCTTAATGTAGGACGACCATTTTAAGGCTGGTCATACTATGTAAGACGTATGGCATTAACTTTAGCGATTTATGGCTTAAATTGATCGGAAAACTAAATTGACATAATTAAAAGGTTGACGATTAAATTGGTGTCATGCAATAGGTTTAGGAATGTCTAGATAATTATCTTGAATTAGTCCAACCAAAAGTTCGCTCAAAGTTGTCCTTTTGTCAAGTGTATTGACATATCACGTGAATTTTTTGGACGTGGATAACCATGTCAGCATATATTGGCGAACATAACGATGTAGACTGCCACATCGTTTTGCCAAGTCACCGAATCTTATTTTTCCTTTTTATGGCCAAAATAATATATGCCATAATCTCACATTAAGATAACAAAATTATGGCCAAGTCATCTAAGTGTTAAAATTTTCAATTGAAGAATCACATTGATTGGAATTTTGGAAGTTTAAGAACTAAATTAAACAAAAACGAAAATTCAATAACCAAATTAAATATTAAAAAAAAAGTTCAAAAACCACATACGTCATTATCCCTAATTTTATACACAAAAGGAATATGAGAGTTTAAGTTTCAAACTATATGTCCATACTTGGGGTGTACTTGTGTAATCAAGTTGAGTCGACGATAATTTGACACTTGAGCTCGACCCCACTCAAATAACCAAGACTTGCTACTAGATTTGATTAAGTTATTAGTAAGTTCAAGCTCGACTCAATTAGTCAATTTTTCTAGATTGAAACTCGAATTAAACTCAAACTCGAGCTTGAATCATGAAAATACACTATAATTGAAACTTTAATAAATATTTATTTGGGATAAGTACAGCAAAAGTGCCATAACTTTTGTATAATGCTCACTTAACGATTACAACTGTTTTTTTCAATCACTTTTTTTTTTTTTTGGTAAAGAATGTTTTCAACTGTTTTTTTCAATCACTTGAATGCCATAATTTCTAAAAAAACACTCACTTGAGTACCATAAATTTCAATTGATCACTTGAGAGACATAATTTCTTAAAAGTGCTCATCTAAGTGCCAGAAATCTGATGTGGCGTGGCACTTATAGTGAACGTTTTTAAAAGTTATAGCATTCAAGTGATTAGTTGAAAAATTATATGATTCTCAAGTGATTGGTAAAAAAGTTATAGTGCTCAAGTCACTATTGTATATAATCTATGACACTCAAGCGAACATCAAACGAAAATTATGGCACTTGTAGTTTACTTTTCTAGATTTATTTTGTTCATATTTATTAATTTACATGAATTATTATAATAGGTAAAGATTTAATCCCTCCGCTAGACTCAATTAATTAGAATTTGAGCCACTTGAACTAAAAAAGAATCAAGTCGATTTTGAGAAATCTGAAAGTCGAACTCAAATACCTCTAGTGGCTTGACTGAGTTGCATCCTTAATGCAAAACATCGTAAGCGTCTAGAACTTCTTCCCAAACGAAGAAAACTCGTGCAAAATGGGAACGCAGACCCCGGTCGTCTAAAGTTGATATTGGTCATAAAATATAATTTCAGTGTTGAAGTGGGGTTTTCTTTTTGCACCTCGCGAGTCACACACACTTTTTTATGATGGCACCATTTTTATTGCCAAAGAAACCCACTCTTAAGATCAATAATATTTTATTAGCAGATGTTGACCTAAGCTAGTTGTTTCACTGTAGAAAACCGATTCGTTCCAAAAGGTCCATGAATCCCAATATCTTGCACATGATCACAAGAGAAAGATGGATGCAAATACATATCTACGTATAACAGATGCACTGATACAAGTCGAAAATCCCAATACATACGCCTGTATGGGGGCAAATATGTATTTATAGGTCCAAGTACCTAACTATTGACGGAACGAAATATACCATCAATTCGCTTTTGGCTATGAGATGAGAGCACCACAAAATCAACAAGCCTCTTCGAGTTATGTATTTTGGCACTACATAATATGTTTAATGGAAGCATTTTTATTAATCACCCATCGATCAATGAGAACCAGAGCACTCCAATTGCATATGTTTATGGTTGTGCAGTAGCAAAGCTTATTTCTATTTCTTGGGGTCTAAGTAAGAATACCTAGGCACGTAGGAGGAGCAAATGGTCCACTGAAGCATTATCGAGAGAGAGGGAGAGTGACAACTATTGAGCAACAGTTTTGTCTATAAAAAGCCATCATCCCCGTTTGGAGATGTGCACAAATTGAAAGATCCATTCCCCTAGTCACTCAAGTTGTCTCCTAGACAACAACGAAGCCACCACTATGGCCCAAAAAAACCAACTCTCATTCCTTACATCAGCCACACTTTTGGTCATTATAGTTTCTGTTTCGGAAACGCTTTGTCGCCCTCTTGGAGAGGAACGCTTGTTAAAGCAACATGAGGAGTGGATGGCGATCCATGGGCGCGTCTACAAAGACACAGCCGAAAAGACCAAACGGTATGAGATATTTAAAGAGAATGTTAAGCGCATCAATGCCTTCAATAATGATAAGGACATGGCATATAAACTGGCCGTGAACAAGTTCACGGACTTAACCAACGAGGAGTTCCGCGCTTTCTACACTGGCTACAAGAGGAGGCCCACCAGGGTCCCGTTCTCTGTGGATGCGAAACCGTTCAAATATGCGAACTTCACCGCCTTTCCAACCGCCTTGGACTGGCGAACCAAGAAGGCCGTAACGTCTGTCAAGGATCAAGGTCAATGCGGTGAGTGGAAAATAGAAATTTGTCTCGCGCATACGTCAAAATTTCATGTTGTACTCAAGCTGTTACAACACGCAACAAAAATAAACTACATGACACTATTATAATATCTCTATTTCACTCTTACAATCAATCGACACCTATCTTACTATACATATACATATGTCTTCTATTTTTGCGCAGGAAGTTGTTGGGCATTCTCGGTCGCGGCAGCTATAGAAGGGATTACCATGCTCAAGAAGGGGAAGTTGTTGTCACTCTCAGTGCAAGAACTTGTCGATTGCGATGTTAACGGAAAGAATTCAGGCTGCAAGGGTGGGTACATGGACAGTGCCTTCGAGTTCATCATAAGCAAGGGCGGCCTCACAACTGAGGCGAACTATCCTTACCGGGGAAACGAGCGGACCTGCAACACGGCCAAGACAGGGTACCACGCAGCCTCGATAACTGGATACGAGGACGTGCCAGCCAACAACGAGAAGGCCCTCTTGCAGGCTGTGGCGAACCAGCCGGTCTCAGTGGCAGTTGAGGCGGGAGGGTACGACTTCCAATTCTACTCAAGTGGCGTGTTCACAGGCTCGTGCGGGACCAGCGTCGACCATGCGGTCACGGTGGTCGGGTATGGGAAGACCTCTGGCGGTACTAAGTATTGGCTACTGAAGAATTCGTGGGGCACCGGGTGGGGCGAGAGCGGCTACATGAGGATCGAGAGGGATGTGCGCTCCAGGACTGGTCTCTGTGGTCTTGCCATGAATGCTTCTTATCCAATTGCATGAAGAAAGAAGACGATGAATAAATAAATTATGAGCTTATATATGTCATTCTGGTTCTTAGGTTCTCTATATGTATGAAATGATGTCTAGCGTCTCAGTAAAAGAAGCGAGTGTAAGTGACAACATGTCACTAGTGGTGGTGTGTCCAACTAAATTCGGTTCTGAGTGTTCGAATAAACTTAGTTTTGTCAGCGTGATTTTAGGTACTGGCTTGTGTCCAACACCAGAAATATCATCCTGTCCTGTAATGTGATCCTTAATGGAAGCTGATGGAAAATAAAATGTCATCATGTAATGTGTTTTGCTTGATAGATTACAGACCAGCACAGGTGGTTATTACTTTTTGGTTAAAATCCGCGAACTGTAGTATAATTGGACGATACCATAGCTTATCCTTGAATCATTCATCGCGTTCATCAATTATGCTATGTCCTTCTTCTACTAGGTTGAATGAAGCCAAAGATAAAAAAAATTACAGTAAATATCCTAGTGTTGTCTACCGGGGTTCAACGGATGTTACACCTCATGATGGGACGATTCAGAAAGGAGTTGAACTCTAAGTCAGAGACATTCCTATCTCCACTCGATTTTATTCAACACCTTAGACAAATAATTTATGGACCAATTAAGCATGTTATCTACTATTTGGTTTTGACCTGTTCAAGACGACTTGTTTTTGACGCGCACCTCATGCTTGAATTCTCACACTCCTGTCATTCCTCTAGGCGAAGGTGGGTTGCCTTTGTTTAATCAAATTTGAAAACGGAAAGCCATTGCAAAAAGACTAGCAAACAAAGCCCGTGGAGAGTGCCCTCTATTAATGTGAACCCAATTCATATAAATTATTGGATAAGATCAGATTCACAAGATCAAACAATGCATGTGAGTTGAGTTTATATGCATGTGGAGTAGTTAATGTATTCTAATTTGTCCAAATATATTAACTTTAGTTTTTAAGTAAAAAAGTAATTGCAAATAGATATGTTGACGGGCATAAACTTGGGGTTCTTTTTGGGGATCTCCCTAAGTGACTGTATTATCTAGTGACTATATAAATGTAGACATTTTTGCAGGAAAACTCCTTCGATGATCTGGAGGGTCAATAATAAGCACCAAAGTTAAACGTCTAAAATGAAAAAAGCATGACACTGAGAGCTAAGCGGAACATCAACATGATGTCCGCCTTGTGTCTTGGTGAAGCCCTTGGGTCGGCCTTGCACATGGCAACGGGGTTCACGGCCCCGCTTCGTCTCTACAACTTGTCAGACAATGATGAGGATCTCGCTATCTTTGATTGTTGGGGCTACAACAAGCCTAGACAAAGTGGATAAAACCAGTCTATATATCAGATTTAGCTAGCTAATGACCTGCTTTTCACATAAAAATTTCACTCTATTCTTACTTGATGAGTTTGATAGTACATAGATGACTCGAAAGGCGTCAGATTAACATAGGATCCACAAATATGATTTTGAAATCAATACAAATACTGTAAAATACACTCTTTCTTTTTCTTTTTCTTTTTAAATTTCATGTTAAGAATAAGCAATGCATGTACTTTGGATAAACATTGAATTAAGTGCACTGTTATGTGAACAGAAATATACTCAATTTCTGTTGAGATTAAATTGTATTCTTACATGGTGCACTATAATATACCATATTTGTTAGAGATAATTACACAAATGATCCATAAAATTTGATCCAATACGTAATATTATTCTTAAATTTTTAGTTTGTTTAATATGATCTCTAACTTTACCTTAATGTGAAATGTTGTCCTAGAACTTTTAATTTTATTAATGTGGTTTTTGAACTTTTGGTAAATGGTTAATCTAGTTCATAAACTATATGAAAAGGTCCTATATTATCCCTAAACATAAATTAATGGAATGACAATATTGAACATTTTCATTAGAGACTAAATTGAATATATAGGGATTGTATTGAACAAATTAAGAGTTTAAGCACAACATTGAATAAAGTTTCAGATCCATTTGTGTCATTTTTCCTATTATTTTATATCAAATTTTACCAAGTACATAAAAGAATACATTTATTAGAAAGCATAAAGTATAAGGGAAAGGGGAAACCACTGGGATTCGCCCCAGTGGCCACCCTTCCAACATGGAAGGAGGAGGTGAGGGGTTCAAATCCCCATCTTATCAAGGAGGATGGGGTGGGGACGCGTAAGTTTGAGAAGTGGGTTTCAACTCCCACGCCCTGCAAGAGGTAGGGCAAAAGTCTAAGAGTAAGTATAGAGTAGGAATAGACTAAGACTTACCAAAAAAAAAGTATTAAGGGAAATTCATAGGAAAGAAAAATAAAAATTGAAAGGAGGAGTGGAAAGTGGGAGTGGTTGGACGTGGTCAACGAATTAGTCAACTCGGCCACTTTCATGCACTTGGAATTTGGACGTGCCGATTAAAGTTTTACGTGAGGTAACGTAGGGCCCTCTAATTAATATATTCTAGAGGAGGGTCTTAATGAAGTCATGGGAAGACATGTATTCATGGTATTAACATTTTTCTAGTAACTTTCGTAACATTTGGATCCATACGTGAAGGTTATAATGTGTATTCTATAATATGGAACAATGTCTTACTCTTCTTGCCCAATCACTTTTTTCCCTTTTTCTCTTTTTAAATCAAAATATAGATCAAGATCAGTATGTCAAATTTGACAATTTGCATTTCTGATTTAGTTTTTCCCTATTACTCTTCTTTTGTACTATTTTTAGTTAATTTTTCTCTAAGCAATATATTAGCTATTTTAGCTTATTTAATTTCATACATATATGCTCATATAGCAAGATATTAGTGCCCCTATTTATAACGGATCCAACTTTTATTTGAGACAAACATCTATTATATTTCTATTATATTTTGACAAAATAGATGATGTTCATAAATTCTATTATTATTTAGTTACGCATGTCCTTGATTTGTCAATCTAAAATCCTATGGTGACAGTTTACTTTCGTCGCCTACAGAATAGGCTGGTTTTTTTGCGCCCGATTTTTTTTAATAATTTCTAGTTTTTTGTATTATAAAACATTAATGATAAAATTACTAAATATTACAACTAAAAATTACATTTTTAAGTTAATAAAATAAAACATTACATTTGTTTCACCAAAAATTATGTGATATCTTTCTAGATATATTTGGACACTTTATCTATTTATTTGAGGAGTTGCTCATATTTAAACACTTTTGTCAATGATTGAAATAAAGCGACAAAGCCTTGACCTTTGAATTTTTCTCTAAAATTGAATTTCAATTTACTGAAAGCCAAATTCTTTAATTTTTTAGAGAGTGAAGTGAGGCATCTATTCCTAGCCTTCTTTGATTGTTTGATTGAGCAACAAATTGATTGACCGATTTGTTATTGCATAGACACATCCTAGCCAAATCAGTAACTAATACTTCTGATAGGGCTCTATAAATTTGAGAATGAAACTATTTTTCTATCTCTCCCCCATTTTTAATTGAATTGGGTAACAAAGTGGTATACTGGGTGAAAGCGGTCTTTGACAAATACAAAGGTGATGTGATCTTCCTAGAGCCGAACCACCAAGTGGAAGCTTATAGATTACTAAGCATACACTTGGTGTAGACTCTCCCGAGGCCATAGAAACCACCTTTTTGGGGTTTTAATTTAATAAATTAAACATCCAATTCAAATTATTCGAAGTAACCATTAAACTATTACGGATCAATTAAAAATCCAATTAAAATATGGGAGAATGTTCTACATCTACGAATCAAAATTTTATAGATACAGAGACTTAATTACGATCGATACATCTAACACCATTTTGGTACCATTTTCTTTTTATTTCAAAAAATATTTTGCAAGAAGTCTTGGTTGATTTTAATCCTAACCCACTATCATAATGTGGGTGTGCAATCACAAGTTTAACACTCAATAAATAGAGCAATAAATAAATTGCTAGGAAATTTTACCAAAAAAAAAAAATTGCTAGGAAGTGGAGAAAAACCTAATTGCATCATGTGACATCCAATCATGTGACATCCAGAATTTTCCATGTTTGATAATAGTATTTAGGATTAATTTCCACGACCGAATCACTAGAGTCTGCGACGACTGAATTTAGTGAACATAATTTGATGTGTACATTAATGGCATAGGATGGCAATACTTAATTGTTCTCATATTATTTGTAGAATAGGACTGGTACATTCTAAATTCATATTGGATGATATTCAAGATTCAATTTTCAATGAATTGAGATTGTTCTAATTTTTTATATCTTTCATTAATTATTTTAGTGGATTCAAAATATTTTCAGACTCATCAATGTTTGATGTTCCGACATTTGTCCTTTGTCTTTCAATATATTCTTACCTTACCAAAAAAAAAAAAAAAAATTGATGTTCCGAAGTCAGTATCCTAAATCTCTATTTCTTCTTAATTAACATGCCACTTCTCCTTTTCTTATCAAGATTTTTAACCCATGCTCTTACATTGAACTTGGTAGTCTTGATATCATGCATGATATCATCAATTTTAACTTTAATTCATTTTATGTATGGGTGATTCATGCACTCACTTAGTCAAATAAGAGGGGCTTATCTTCATCTCCATCAAAATATATTCTTGTGTCAAAATATTGTATACTACCTAGCTTTAAGGGGAACTTCAAATTCATACGCTTAGCATTCTAATTCCAAGCTCATTATGATTTTAACCATAGTTAATACTTTTCATCTTTTCTACAACTTCTTGGCCATGTAGAAACTCAAGATCCAAGGCTAAAAATATTTACTCCAACCATCACACATCATCAATTCCTTTCTCCAATCTTTCGTTTTTAAAAACTCACAATTAGAAATGAAGGTCCCACACTAAAAATATCAAGATTATGTCTCAATTTTTCCAGTTTGGACAAGATAAATCACAGATTTTTACTACTTTCTACCAATGGATTTTGTCGTTTAAAATCAAGCTTTGTTAATTTTGGTTGCGTTTGTTCTGTTTGAAGGTGACTTAAATTATAAATTTGAAGTTACTTTGGAGGTAAGTGAAAACTCTAGGCATTAAGTTAGCCTAATCCACTTAGCACTTTGGGTTGGTTGTTATGTGACTTTATTTGATAGTGCGGTGTTGATATGTTGTGATATTTTAATTTGTTTTGATGAATATTTATACATCTAACAAGTGTTCAAGTTATCTCCTTGGGATGTGATAACATGTTCAATGTAGAAAGGATGAGTCTAAATCTCGTCTTGAACTTGAATATATTATTCTTTAAATTTTAGAATATTTAAGCTCTAAACCCAAGTACATTAATTTCTGAACCTAAGTCTCCATTTGTTTTGCAGAAAATGTGGCGTTTCTGGAAAATATTTTCCAGGAAGTCGTTCTCCAAGAAAATGTAAATATTTTCCGGTGTTCGGATTAAACTTGAAAACAAAGTGGAAAATATTTTTCATTGCTCGGTAGAAAAATCTTTTCCTTCATATACTCTTTTCCATTTATTTTACTTTTTAAAATGGATTTTTCATATTTTTTAAAATTTATTTTTAGTTATTTTTAATATTTTAAATCTATTATTATTATTTTTTCAATTTTCTTTTTATTTTCTTTTTTCTTTGTTTTCCATCTCCTTCTTCCTTGGCTAGTCGCCAGCCACAGCGATGGCCCGCGACCGGCCATCGACAAGCCTTGAGCTCGCCGAACGAGCACAAGGCTTGCCACTCCCAAATTGGCAATTGTGAGCATCGAGCTCGAGGCTCGCCGGATCAACCAATGCGAGCTTAAGATCGACGAGCTTGAGGTTCACTTGGCCATGACCGATGACTAGCCAAGAAAGAAGAAGATGGGAAACAAAGAAAAGAAAAAAAAAAGAAGAGAAAATGGAAAAAAAAAAAGAAATAGAAAAGAAAAAGGAAATTATAGATAATTCAAATTAAAAAAATTAAAAAAATAATTCAAATAAAAAAAGAAATGAAGAAGAATAAAGGGGAGGAGGAAGTGAGGATTTGTAGAAGTGTGAGATAATTCGAATAAAAAAAGACCATTTTTTGCCTACTAAGCATCTTGACCCCAGTAGACCAATTGAGGTTTTTTCCTTGTTGAAAACATGGCAATAGACATCTTCTTTGGATTCACCGATTGATCTCGAACATTATCCTCATTTGGTGAGGAATCGATTCTTCTCCAACTCAATTCACTCGTGAGGAACCGATTCTTCCCCCATGCCCCCATTGTCATCCTAGAAGCTAGTCGAGAGCCGCACTTTATTCGAGCATCTTTTGCCTTGGCGATTCACTCTCCACCCTCGTAGGACCGAGTAGACCACAAGTACTCTCCAGTTCAACCCACATTGGAGCGAGGAATTGGATCTTTCTCCAACTCACTCACTTACTAGAGGATCCTACTCTGATACCAAATTGTCAAAGGCTAACAAATCCTTGGGCGCGGAATAGCCCGTAAGGCACCTAGCTTCCATAGTTGTTTTGGAGAACAAATGGTGAATGACTTCCTTATACGAGATCATGGCATGCCTAACTTAGCTCGGCATCTAATCCATCGAGCAAGATAGCAAATTTCCTTAAGCTCAACAACTGATTTTATCTTGCCATGGCGTCATCAGGAGAGCAGCATAAGCTCCCAGACCAATTTGTGCACAAGAGGCTAACCCCGCTTTCAAAACTCTTAAGTAATATAATCATTCGATCTTAGAACTCCTAGCACCAACTATCTTGATGCCACTCTCACAGATCAGTTGTGTTTATTCCCTCTACATCCTTGCTCTTCACTAGATAAATCTCAACACCACTCACAAGTGTTACGAGTATGGGAGGTTTCATAGACCATGACATAAGCGTGTGAGTATCACTATCAATGTATGTGGTCATTCAGAGAGTAAGGTAATGATATGCGTGAAAATGCGTTGTGAAATGGCTGCCGATTGTTAAAATAAGTTTTCTTGATGCAGGGAAAACCATACGGTTTTAATGATGTGTGCATGACGTCATATGACTAAATATGAAGTGTATAGTGAAATGTGATTCCATCACCCAATGTCTCAAAGTTGAGATGCCCTGCTATGTGATCCAATGCCTCGATGAATATTTCGAGATGCCTCGATAGTCGAGATGTCCCATGAAATGGGATGCTTCATGATGGAGTTTGCGAGATGCCTCAGAATTGAGATGCCTTTTTGTATGATCTGAATGCCCCACTTTGGGTTGGGATGCCTCAAGAATGTTCAAGAAGAGAAGTAATAATAAGCAGGATGCATGTTCATGAAATATAACTATGAGTCATTTATGATGATAACCACGCATCATGAAATATTATGACATCTACTTGCATCTGAATTGATATTCCATTCTTATAATGTTAAGACACTAGTGATACTAGTGGATCATGAAATAATATGTCATCCACTTGCTCTTAAGTGAATGAATTATTGTATTGATGTTAACATTTTCCTTGGCATATGGCATTAGTAAAGAAAGAGCACTAGTTTTTATATCTACAAATCGTGGTTATCTTGCATGACTCTAAACTCATGTTGCTTTGTATCAAGTTAAGTGGTAAAGTGAATTTCTAATTTAAACATGGAGATTTCACCTATTGGTTTTCATCTCACTCCTATACTTTTCAGAAATCTGGACCATTCAATGCCAATGCTTTTTGGGGTTCCTATACATTACGAGTGTGTCTATGAGACTATGCTTATACCTAAGTTGGAAGCCTTATACACTAATTGTACATATAAGAAAACATTGGAATTCCCATACCCAAGTGCAATGTCTTTAGTTCAACTACCGATACCTAGTCATATTTTTGAAAACGATTTCTAATATTATGAAGAGGAAATCAATATCTTGAACTTAAACTTTTGTAGGAAGATCTTTTCCATTAACGAAAAGAACATTTTCCATCAATTCATTATTCTAAGGGCGCGCATGATAACCATTTTATTTCTGTTCTCAAATTTTATTTTATTTTTGTTCTAGACTTGTTACCGGAAGAAATACGTTTAGCAATACAATTTCATTTTTCTATTTGTGGAACAAATTTTGGGTATAGAAATAGATTTGGAGTAGAAATTAGAAATAACAACTTTTTGCTTCTCTATATATTGAATAAAAATGAGAAATAAAAGCTCTTCTTAAGGAAATAACAACTTTCTCACACGAATGGTTATCATTTATGTCGTTAATGGGTAAGACTCATGTTTAGATTTCATATAATTGTGCACGAAAAACCCACCACTAGTTTCAAAGTCCAACGTCCAGGACTAGGTCCATTGAGGTCAAGCTTGTGACCCTAGGTGCTTAGTGCTCATGCTCAGCTCCATCAAGGCTAAGCCCGAAACCCCAATGCCCATTAGGAGTTAGCATGGCTTTAGGGTAGAACTTGAAATTGGAGAACAAAACCAATAAAGAATCAATTAGGTTCTTCCATCGATTCGGTTATCTTGTTCTAGAGTATGAAGGGTAGGTTTCAAGTTCCAATAAATAAGAAACATGTTCCATGGGTAAGCTGTAGGTTTCAAGTGAAACTTGGGCAAAACCTAAACCAATCATCATCTTTTGCTACTTAAACTTGAATTGATTTGCTGAAGCCAAAGCAAAGCCATGGACTATTGATGGCTTGATATAGCCCTTGAGTCCTCATTTGGTTGTGGCATAGTTAAAAAGTTTACAAAACTAGGTAACTCCAGTACTTTTTTTGTGTCAAAATACGAAAAAAAAAATAGAAGACAAATTAGGCTTAAATATAATTGAAACAAAAAAAAAAAACAAAAAAAAACAAAATGTAAATTGGCTAGTTCCTAGGTAGACCTTTGAACTTATGATAAGGTAGGTTCAAAGTTCCAAGAATAATGAATTTATTCCAATAGGCAAATTTCAAGTTTTAGGTGGAACTTAAAATTGCTCACCATTAGTGCATGTACCCAACTTAAAATTGCTCATCATTAGTACCTGTACCCAATGCTCCAACACCCAACCCCATGTCCACAGGATCTTGATATGCAAGTTTGGATCCCCAACATTTGGGCTTAAGTCCACAAAGGCAATGCTTGGTTCTACAAAGGTTGTGCCCCAGGTCCATGGAGGCTAAGCTCGAGACCACGATGCCTGTGTACGGGTCCATCAAGGCTAGGCTTGATGCCTAGATACCGATACCCTGATCCCCAACACTTGGGTTAGGATCCTTTAAGGCTAGACTTGGGACTCCAATGCCCATACCGATTTCCCATATGCCCATGTGCAAATACTAACTCTTGAAAAGTGTGTCCATTTAGGAAAATAAAATCATATTTTCTATACCAAACAATGGAAAATATTTTCCAACTTATTTTCAGATTTCAAGCAAATAGTAAAAAATATTATCATTTTCTTGAAAAGTATTTTGCAAAAGTATTACATTTTTCGTCGAGCCTTAATATGCTTGATTACTAGGCTTCAAATTCTAAGACTCTAATATGGTCACGTTTCTTAGCAGGGTGGGACAACTCCTAAATCACTTTTGATTTATTAACAATTCTCGTAGCTTTCTAGCGAAGACGTGAAAATTTATTTTAATTTATGAACGTGATGAAAAACCTCAGATAAATTTGAATCATCCTGATGGTCAAATAAACTTGTCCTTTAAGTCTTATGCATTTCTTATCAAACAAAGGTCTTCGTATTGAGTGTTTCTAACGTACTTATGAAACATGATAATTAGAAATATTTCACTTTTCAAATAAGTCATTACACATGACCTCAGAAAAATACTGTATGGAACACTGTAAACTTTCCTTCATTGTTTACTTAACAAATGAATCAGAATACTCATTAATAGTAAAATCTCAATTTTTTATTAAAAAAAAAAGCAAAATTCATTTCAAACGTTTTTCATGAGTCGCGTCCAGCAATAATTTCAGTAAATAACACCGTCGATGGGTTTCTACCTATGATAATACTGTAAAGTGGAAACAACACTCATCCACTTTCTCCCTGTGATTTCAATGGAAGTGGAATATTCACCAGGTTCAGAATTTTAATCCGAACTTTCGTTGACCAAGTAAAGTTAAAGTTGAAGCCGACCAAGCGTTACAATTACTAACTAACCTTTTAATAACACAATTAAGTGTTAAAAATTAGTTCAGTAGTGATTATAACAATTATCCATTTAAAATATTCAATTAAATAGAAAAGCTCGTTTAATATGGTGAGTAAGAAATGTCTTAATCGATGGGAATTAGAATATTGCTAATTATACCACTATATCTATGAAGACAATCAACAATATTTAGCGGTCAACTTTCAACTGCTTATTAAATAACTCTTTATTTCTACTTTCATTACTTAAAACTCAGTACTTAAATTCTCAGCACTTGGTCTGATAGTGGGTTTATACATCCCCACGCACTATCTTCTTCCATAAGGATAAAAAAAGATGAAGTCACGAAAATAATGTCTAGAGGAGAGGAAACATGAATATTAAAAGAAATAAAACGAATTAATAGTGGCAGCGTTGGCTGGGGGCACCAAAGAGCCATGTGACTTGTCAGTATTATCTAGTTGGATTTAATCTTCATTAAAAAATTTAAGATAATAAGTTATTGACCAATTAGTACCCTCACACCTGCACCTTAACAAATCTCCCTTTCACTTGTGTCGGTTCCACTCATACCCTTTTCCCGCACAAAATTTAGAATTTTCTTATTTTTTTATCCCAGCGTTTAGTTTAATTTTTTATACATATTTAAACTATCTCATTGATTGAATAAATAAATAAAAATTTATTTAGATGCCTTTAGGTTTTTCTCGCGTTTCATGATAGGATTAATTTAAATTTATCGCTAGTTTCATCATAGAGATCAGTAAATTTTCATGTGTAGCTTACCTCGTCCTGTCCCACGGCGTAATAACGAAGCCTAATTTTTCTCAATGAAGCTTACATTTTTCTTTTCTTATATTTTCTTCACATATTTTCATTGAGTTATTAATTTATTGTTTGAGCTCTTATGCATGGGGCAATATAGAATTTATCTGTTTAGAAATAAAAATCGGAACATGATTGCATCAAATAAAGTTTTATTAAAAGAGAAAACACAGTGGTAACGGGTATTGCATAAAATTAGCATAATTAAGTCCTCGAACCCTAGATCTCTAATTCGCAGAAACAGAGTTTGCCTTACATGGCTCCTAACCAGCCTGCAAATAAGTTAGTAGCAACTATAATTACAATATTTGACAACAAAAAAAACTATAATTACAACATGATCAATAAAAATTGAGAAATCCTGTTGCGATCAATAGGACGTTGGAGAGTTAATGCGAAGTGTAAATGCAAACGCTAGCGTGGCATTAGAAGAGGATTATTTACTCTCCCTAGCAATCTGTTAAACTTCCTTAGGGTTCACCTCAAGAATATCGCAAGACATATAGAAAAATTATCTACTATTGATTTGAATATTAAAATTATTCTCTCCTTCAAATCGATTGGACATAAGGTTGCTTGAATAAAACCTGGAAGTTCGATAGAAGAATTTAAGAATGAATTTCATGTTTTCTCCATGGGTCGATTTTTAAGCATGTCATTCCAACCTATATTCTCATATATCTTAATTTTCTCGAATGGGCCAATTTTCACATGTGAAAATATGTCTAAGTGAAAACCAATCTCGTACATAATGTGTTAGAAATACAAAATAAAATGTTAAATAGCCAGAAATCTAATTAATCTTCTAAGAGGAAACAAGGTTTTCAGCTTGTTGAAGATTTGCAATTTGAAATTATTTTGAGTACATAATAACTCCCAATACATAAAATTTGACTAATCGAATCGAGTCGAGTAAAACTCATGCAATTTTCGAGATGTTATGTAATTGTTTAGGTAACCAAATCTCTGAAATGTGCCCTTGATTTATAAATAAAATATTAAATATCTAATGGAGAGAGGGTTCTGATTTATCGGCAAAAAAAGGCAACAAAGGAAGAAACAAGATTTCTCGTTGCACTCCAATCAGTCCAATCAGCCCATGTAGGAATTAAACGATCTAGACTATTAATTACAAATGGCTCTAAGTCCAACTTTAATTTTTCAGATACTTGTTTCATGGCTTTTGCGTTGTGATCACTTCTTTAAAATTATTGTGATCACTTATTTAGAAAAGTTCCACTTCGGGAGAATTGATGTGCTTTGACGTAGTAAATATATCATTATTGGCCCATTATTCATTAGCTTGAATATTTTAATAAGGTGGATATAACTAGATATGATGGTTGATCTTGTGTTCTCCCATGGCAATATTTCTATCTAAAGGTATCTAGTTTCTATTGTGTATTCCCCACAAATGGCATTTGATTGTTGATTGATGACCCACTCTCAATTTATGTTATTGTTGAGTTAATATCTCAAAAAAGAAATCTTTTGACCAACGCAATTTCTAGGTAGCTTTCAAAATTTGGTCTAGTGGAAGACACCTAGGGTGAATCATACACAACAAAGTGGAGATTCAAGTTGATATATCTTGGTGCATAAGGATACTGAAATTATGGGAGAGTAGAGGTAACACTGAGCTCATATATGAAGGGAGGCTAGAAGGATATTTGAATTAAGGGAAAACAGAACTAACACTGACCTCACATGTGAAGGTAAGATTATTAATATGCATGTGTGAGTTGTATTTGAAAACTCCTACATCATAATATTGATGTGGTGTAGAGCAGTAGTTAATATATCCTTATTAGCCCACAACTGTTTAACTTAATTTTTGGAGTGAAGGTGGGTTATATCGATGAGCTCGGATATGAACTTTCTATTACCGATCTTCCCAACTGAAGGCATTTGGTCACTACTTTGCACTCCCAACAAAAAATATATTAGATATCGTCCAAAATAAGTTCCAAGTAAGAAGGAGTAAGACTATTTTTAACCTTAAGCCAACTACAAGAGATAATAACATTATGATTTACCAAAGCAAACGACTTTGGTTGATGAAGAGAAACATAACAACAGTCGATGAATATAGAAAATAGTATTAAATGTCCAGCGTGATCAATCTTTTGGGCAAAATTATTTAAGAAGTCTTGAACCTATTATATGATAGTTAATTTAGTCATAAACTTATTATATGACAAATAATTTAATCATAAACCTTTAAATTGTGTCAGTTAAGTTCTAAACTTATTAACAATTTGACAATTTATTCATTCTTGCCAATTTTAGTCAAAAATGGTTAATGTAGATGACTGCCGTCCTGTATAGCATGGTTGGCGCTAAAGTGAACAATACTTCCTAATTTTTCTTAAATTTTCTGAAGTTTCATTAATTAATCATTTTTACTTTTCTTTTATTTTTTTTATTTTTTTTTCCGTTTTTCCAATGGTTGGGAGTGTGGCGATCGCTAACACAGGTAAGGGCTAGGATGTCCTCATCTACGCTTGTAGGCCACTCGGCTGGTGAGGACTGCCAGACCCTCGCTGCGTCCAGGAAGGGCTGTGATGCTAGTGAGGGCGTGGCGACCCTTGCATGATCTGGTGTCTAAAGTGATATTGGTCAAAATGGGAAAGCAGCCCCCGGTCGCCCAAAGTTGATATTGGCCATAGAATATGATTTCAATGTTGAAGTTGGTTACGTTTTTTGCACCCACCCGCCACTCACTTTTTTATGATCATTTAGTGGCACCATTTTATTGCCAAAGAATCCCACTCTTAAGATCCATAATATTTTATTGGCGGATGTTGACCTAAGCTAGTCGTTTCACTGATATAAAGCGATTCTTTCCAATACGAACATGAATCCCGACAACTTACACAAGATCACAATAAAAAGATAGATGCAAAAACATTTCTACATATAATAGATGCACTAATATAGTTTATGAAAAGTAAAAAATTCCAATACATACACATGTATGGAGGCAAATATGTATGTATAGGTCGAAGTACCTAATCAGTGACAGAATGAAATAAACCACCGATCCACTTTTGACTAGGAGTGAGTGACCACCACAAAACTGACAAGCCTCTTAGAACCACATACTTTTGCACTACATTACATGCTTAATGGAAGCGTTTTGATTAATCACCCTTCAATCAATGAGAAAGGGAGCACTCCAATTGCATATGCGCTATTCATGATGAGTGAGCAATAGCAAAGCTTATCAATTTTGGAGGTCTAAGTCAGAACAGTTATCTAGGCCCATAGGAGAAGCAAAAGGTCCACTGAAGCATTATCAAGAGAGAGTGAAAGCGACTACAATTGAGCAACTTTTGGTCTATAAAAAGCCATCACACCCGTTTGGAGATGTACGCAAATTGAAAGACACTCACCAAGTCACTCCAATTGTGTCCTAGACAGTACCCAAACGACTACTATGGCCAAACAAAACCAACTCTCGTTCCTCACATCAGCCACTCTTTTGGTCATTATAGTTTCTGTTTCGGAAACACTTTCTCGCCCTCTTGTGGAGGAACACTTGTTAAAGCAACATGAGGAGTGGATGGCGATCCACGGGCGCATCTACAAGGACGCGGTCGAAAAGGCGAAACGGTATGAGATATTTAAAGAGAACGTTAAGCACATCAACGCCTTTAATAATGGTAAGGACAAGGGGTATAAACTGGCTGTGAATAAGTTCGCAGACCTAACCAATGAGGAGTTCCGCGCTTCCTACACCGGCTACAAGAGGAGGCCCACCAGGGTCCTGTCCTCTGTGGATGTGAAACCGTTCAAGTACGCGAACTTCACCGCCATTCCAGCTGCCTTGGATTGGCGAACCAAGAAGGCCGTGACGTCTGTCAAGGATCAAGGCGTCTGCGGTGAGTGGAATACCGAAATCGCGAATATGTCGAAATTCTAATGTCGTACTCAAGCTCTCAATAAACGCACCAGTAACAAAACTACACAACACAATTATATTATCTCTGTTTCACTGTTACATTCATTCTACACCAATCCACCACACAGATACATTGTCTTTTATTTTGTACATTAATTTGAACAATTTCTTTATGCCTGACAGAGGAAACTTATTATCTCCTTGTGCAGGATGTTGTTGGGCATTCTCGGCAGTGGCAGCTATGGAAGGGCTTACCCAGCTCAAGAAGAGGAAGTTGGTGCCACTCTCGGTGCAAGAACTTGTCGATTGCGATGTTAATGGTAAGGATAAAGGCTGCAGGGGCGGTTACATGGACAGTGCCTTTGAGTTCGTAATAAGCAACGGCGGCCTCACGACTGAGGCAGAATATCCTTACCAGGGAACTGACCGGACCTGCAACAAGGCCAAGACGGCAAAACATGCAGCCTCGATAACCGGATACCAGGATGTGCCAGCCAACAACGAGAAGGCCCTCTTGCAGGCCGTGGCGAACCAGCCTGTCTCGGTGGCAATCGAGGGGGGAGGGTTGAAGTTCCAATTATACTCAAGTGGCGTGTTCACGGGCTCGTGCGGGACCGACATCGACCACGCAGTCACAGTGGTTGGGTACGGGAAGACCTCTGGGGGGATCAAGTATTGGCTGCTGAAGAATTCATGGAGCACCGAGTGGGGCGAGAGCGGGTACATGAGGATCCAGAGGGATGTGAGCTCTAAGGCTGGTCTCTGTGGTCTTGCCATGAATGCTTCTTATCCAACTGCGTGAAGAAAGGAGAAGATAAAAAAATAAATTATGAGCTTATATATCTCATACTAGTTATTGGGCGCTCTGCAGAAGAAGCGAGTTTTTAAGTAACGCTACGTCACTCTTTTTTCTTTTTCTTTTTGTGGGGGGGTGTCAAACAACAGAAACTCTATGTTGTTTGCAAAACTAAGGGCCTGCCAATTAAAGTTGTACCAAGTGTTTCAAATTGTTGTGTGGGCCAAGATAAAGAATATGTTCTAATGAATGCATGAAATGGTTTAATCAGCTTGATTTGAAGTACTGAACTTTGTCCAACACCAGAAGAATGCCATGAAGCTAAAGCAACGTCATTTGGGACAACTATTCCTTGATGGAAACACCATTGCAAAACTTAAGGAAAATGAAAACAACCGACCAAGGAAAACATATTGCAGTGATTCCTATTTGCTTGATAAGGTGGTAAACACCCGACTAATGACGAAATAAATTTAGAGGATCCCAATAATCCGTCTATGAAAATCCACACACTATAGTAAGATCATACGATATCACAGCTCATTCTTACATCATTCATTGCATTCACCAATTATGCTATGCCCTTCTACTAAGTTGAATGACGCCCAAAAAGAATTAGTAAAAGAAAATTTATCAATATTGTCTATTGGGATTCAACATAAGTCCGCTATTCCATAATGGGAGGTCTCAGAGAGAAGTCTGAGACATTCCTATCTCTACTCAATTTCACTCTATCACCTTAAAATAAATGAATTGTAGACCAATTAAACTTGTGACCTACTCTCTTTGATTTTTATCATTTCATATGCGACTTATATTCGACTAGTACCTCACGCATGAATTCTTACACTCTCTTATGTTCCTTCTATACGAAGGTGGACTACCTTTGCTCTATCCAATTGGAAATAGAAAATCATTGCAAAAAATAAAAAATAAAAAACTAGCAAAAGAAAGCATGTGGAGAGGGCCCTCTATGAATGTGAATCCGATTAATATATATTGTTGGATGAGATTAGATCTATGCGATCAAATGTCAAATGATGCATGCACATTAAGATCATATGCACCTAAGTTATTTTTATCGCTAAAGTTCATTTCAGTGCGAGTATTATCCAATGACTAAATTGACAAAGACATTGTTGCGGGAAAATTCCCCTTCAGTTCCATCATTTGGAGGGTCAAAAGAAGCACCAAAGTTAATAACTAAGATGAAAAAACATGACATTGAGGGAGCTATAACATAGTGGAACATCGACGAGATGTGTAATGATGAAGATGTTCCATTCTTTCCAACCAAAATTCATTATGAAACTATCAATTATGTAGGAAGTACTCGACAAGATGCGTTTTCTGTCTATTGTATATATTAGGACAAAATAAAACATCCTAATGCATTTGATATGGATTTGATAAAAGAACTAATTATATAGTGGATAAAAGCAGCGGAGATCCTTAACTATTATAAGATATTCAATTTGATCATTTCTACACAAGTTCGTTCAGAGTTACAAGGCTCAGGCGAACCCGAAAGAGAGAGAGAGAGAGAGAGAGTAAATCTCTGCAGGCAGCAAGCTGAGGCAGGCAAGATAGTGGCCTTCGGCAGCCTTGCCACTCGTTGATGAATGCCTTCAGACCTCATCATCCCCAGCATGGACCTGAATATGTCCTATAAACTGCTTCGTCTAAACTCTAAAACATAAAACTTCGCGAGTATTCCCTACTAGATATGAAAGATAAAGATTCAACTGGGAGTGAGGGGGCCGTGGGGGAAGGCAGATTCCCCGTCTTCTTTTCGAAAGGGGCTATCATAGAGTAGGAAGGTATAGGCCATGGATCTACCTACAACAAGGGCGGTCCTCATGTTGATTAACAACAAGGGCACCATCCTCGCCTTGTATCTTGGCAAGGCCTTGCACAAATCAGCAGTAAGGGACCGAGGCCCATGCTATCGTGCCTGGGGTTCGCCTTGCACGTGGGAACAAGGGTCAGGTCCTTACTTCGTCTCACCAACTAGTTACATGATTTTGAAGATCTCGTTATCTTTTTTTAACATGGGCTGCCGATAGGCCTGGACAAGGCGGCTAGGACCAACCTTGATGTCGGTGAGTCGCTGAACTATCGCGGGTTTTACCATGAAATTGAAATTGTAGTTCAACATAAATCAAACAAAGAATAATAATTTGACAAGTAGCAAGACAATTAGCAAGGACAAGATTTCCGCATGAAAAGTGATGGGTAATGTTTTATCTAGGCGAGGTCCTCGCACAATGAATCAATAAGTTCTCATCTTCCTCTCACTATAAGGATTAAAAGAATGTAAATAATATCTTACTCAGACTTTTTTTTACTTTGTTTTCTATAAGGGGTGGACCTTACGTAACAAAAAACCTTTGCATTAGGGATAAGCCAATGAATATATTACTAATGGATGCTAATTAGCTGATAATTACTGTATTCTTTTTGTTTCGTTTTCATTTTTCGTAATCATCATATTCCGAATCGCTACTAAAAAAATGAGAGTAGAGGTTCAGAAAAGTCCTCGATGCACTATATTTATATTTTATTGGTAGCAAAGATAGGATAACATCCACTTGTGATATGACTTCCATGTCGGTATTTTATGACGTTATTAACCAGACTTCAATCGAAATTCTGCGGTTACGAATAAAATGAAAGATTGGTGCATCTAGTAATGGAAGAGAAAGTAAAGTGGTCTAATTGCAATAGAGATTAATTTAGACTAATTATTACTGAAAAACATGTCATTTATTGATTGGCTGCAATTTGTTAGGCTAATGGCAAACACCACGCTATTACAATTATGATGTACAATATGTACCATCATCTTATTGTACACTGAATCATGTCAAGAACCCACTACCAACTAGTGCATAAATATTGCGCCCATAGAACCACAAAATCTATATGCACATTGGATCAACAACTATATGTATTTGGACCGACTTCCGTGCATCTCCACCAGTCCACATTCCTAGGTGATCCTCGTCACTCTTTTGATCGGCTACAATTAGTTAGCCTAATGGCAAACATTACGTTATTGAAAAACATTATCCAAAAAATCCTAAGCCTATTGTATAATTGTTAATTTAATTTAAAATATTTTAATTTGGTCAATATAATCCTAAATATATTGACAATTTTTCAATGTAATTCATCTGGTCAATGTAAACCAGAAATCATTGACCTAGTTTT
Source organism: Eucalyptus grandis (assembly GCF_016545825.1). NCBI lineage: Eukaryota > Viridiplantae > Streptophyta > Magnoliopsida > Myrtales > Myrtaceae > Eucalyptus > Eucalyptus grandis. Next base: position 10,112,959 of record NC_052615.1, read on the forward strand.
GAGTCTATTTTTTCAACTTTCTTCTTTTCTTGTTCTTTCTTTTATCTGTCTTTTTTTCCTATTTTTTCCTTCTTTATTGTTCACCTTCTTCCTCCACCAAAAAGGACCTTAAAAGCCGCTGAAGCCTCGGCAATGGCCAGCAACTCTCGCTGGCCACAGATGAGGGCCTGCATGCTCTCATCAGCTACAAGTTATTGAGAAAACCTCCTGTGATATTTTGAAATTGACAAAAGCATCTAATTATATCAGTTATTGGATAAATGGAGATGTTGCCTAATCTTAGGCTTGAATACAAGGAAAACTCTATCGCCACTGACAATCCTGGAAGTTCAAAGTAAAACACTGTGAATGATTAGAAGAACCTTGATGAACGTGAAGAAGTCAAGGAACGAGAGGTTCACGAGAATTTGGAAGTATTGTGACAACATGAACAGTTCATCAAGGGTGTAAAAAATTACCCAGCCTGAACCGAAAAAGTCTGGTCTTTTCGGTTTGCGTAATAAGTAAAGGAATTTGGGTAGTTTGACGGTTTAGGTTGGGTTTCGAGTTTGTTTGTTTTTCCTTTTTCTTTCTTTGCTCCTTATTCATCCCTTCGAACCCTTTGTCACAACAACAGCTCCAGGAAAAAAACTACAACTTTCGACGACCTCAACGAAGTGGTTGACCACTAGGATGACGAGTCCTGGAGGCAATGGGGCCAGAAGTCGACAACACCTCCGAACGACGAAGAGTTCTTTGTCGAGCATGGATTTAGGCCAGTTCCAGGAGGAGATGATGAGGCGTTACTCGTGCCCACCTTCGGGTTCGCAAAGCTCCGAGTGGACATTCCTTGGACTCGGTAATTGCGATTTCATTTTCTGATTCTCTTCTTAAGACTTTTGTCATGCGGTATCAGTACTCCTGTTTCTTTTTGGACGGCTTTGAACTTGTAAATCGAATTAGCATATGGCTTGCGTCTAGGTGCATTAGATTATTATGTATTGGGCCTCGAGTTGCGTTAGCTTCTTGATATATCGAGGTAAGGCTTAGCTAAGCTTTGAGTAAGGTTATGTGACCTTGATTGCACATTTGGAATAGCTTTAATACGTTAATTCAGTAGGAAGTCAGATATCTTATAGCTTTTCGGTTAAGTTCTATTCAACCCAGAAAGCAACTGCATAGCAGAATGTTTCTTGAGATTGACAAGAGAGAGGCTAGACATCAACGCCAGGGGAAGATTCATTTCTATAACCGTACTAGAAATAGAGTTTGTGATCCAGGTAACATTCGGGCGTCTCTGACGACAAAAATTGATCTCTAGTTCCAGAATATGGGCTATGTTATTACTGATTTGGGTTTTATTTCTCCTAATGGGTCATTGCGTATGGGGAATTATGCTTTAGTGTTTTCTCCTTTTCCTTATAGCTGGAGCATTCAGTTTGCCCTGTTGAAGAAGTAATTTGCAGCTTTGGTCAAACGTAGTAGTTTCGTATTAGAAGCGATTGATAGGGGGTGCAAAAGATGAGGTTGTCGCGACCAATTTTTTGGGGGGTGAACCACCTAGGATTTGGCTAATGGATTGTTAAGCCTAGACTTAACTCGGGCTCTCACAAGCCCATACCAATTCGCGACTTAGGTTTGAATTTTTAACATGCAATTGAATTTTAACTAGGAGTCGCCACTAATCTATTTTTGGTGGGTCGATTAGAAACCCTAGTAAAGTAACGGGAGATTTACTTTACTCCTACGAACCAGAGACTAAGGGTACGGGGACTTGGTTACGTTAGATTTCTCCAACGCCCTTTCGGTACCTTTCTTTTAATTTAAAAAAAAATGTTTGGCAAGCAATTTGGATTGACTTTAAACTATCTCCCTAACATGTGAGGTGTTCATGCAAGTGTGCAAACCACCAATTTAGCACCCAATAAAGCAATTAAATAATGCAGAACTTACCTCAAAGCAACGAAAGCATCTGCAGCGTTAAATTAAAATCCACATCAGCAGTCCTAAATATGATTTCTAATTAACACGCAATTTTTGTTTTGTTTTCACTTTTTAATGAAAATCATGCAATATGCAATGCAATATTAACTAAATGACTTAATTCTAATGACATGTAATTTCTAATTAAATGGGCCTAGCAAAAATACTGAATGACATGCATCTCAATGAATCTAACCCTAATGACGTACATATGAAATTTTTTCTTTTTCCTAAAAGAATGCATTTCATCCTAAATAATAAAACTAATTTAACCTATGACATTTTTTGTATTTTTCATGAAATTCGAAATTAGGTGAAATGTGAAAATTTCCTAATTAGATTAAGATCCTATTTAATTTATATTAGGAATTAGGTTGAGCCAAATCCTAATTTAAAACTAAAATATTATCTTAACCTAGATAATCCTAAAATGCAATCTATTTAATAAAATACCTAAACTTATGGTAAATTAAGAAAACATCATCTAAAATTAAACTAAATGCAATTTTACCCTAATATGCTATGACGTGCAAAAAGATGCCCTAATTTTACATGACATATGCATAATGACTTTTTTATTTTTTCCCTTTTTCCCCTTTTTTAAAATTTCGAAATTAATAATTAAACATGCAATCCAAGTTTTAAAGAAAACTAGCAACCTAAATTAATTGATTTGATTTTTTTTTTTTTTGAAAATTCGAAATAAAATTCCTATTATGAATGCAAACCCTAAAACTACATTTTTTTTTTTTTGTTTTTTAAGAAAACTAACCTAAGTAATACCACAACAAATCAAGCAATATTGATACTCAAATTGACGAACCGTATCTCGCACATGAGATCGGGTTGACTAATTTCACATAAATCACGAATCGGATCTCGGGCGAGAGATCGGATTGGCAATTTTTAAGTAATTGCGAGTCGGATTTCGGGCGTGAAAATCGGACTCGACAATCACTAATTTCAAGGCAATTTTATATCATGGAATTATCAATTTCACATAAGAGGATAATTACACTAAAAAGATAAAATAAAAATAAAAATAATAAAGCAAAAATAAGATAAAGAAAATACCTAAATTTTCTTTTGCTTTTCTCTTTTTTTTTTTTTTTTTCCTGAAAAAGAAAAAGAGAAAAAGTAAAGCTGGTGGGTCCGGCGAGGGGAAATCTCCGGCTAGGGTTCCGGCGAGGGCACCGAGAGCGGCGCAACGGCGGCACAGCAACAGGGGCTTTGGGGATCGGCGCGGCGGCGTCACGGCACCGGGAGCGGGCGTCGCGGGCGTCCGCAACGCGTCGGATCGTGGCGCGGCTCCGTCAATCGGCGATCGGGCGGCACGGCGGTGTCGGGACAAGAGCGCGGGGCTTTGGACCTGCGGGGGAGAGATCCCGACGTCCGGACCACGGATCTGCAGCGGCGGTGGGCTCCACGAGCGGATCCGGGACGGGCGGCGCAAAGCGGGCTCGACGTCGGGCGCGCGGGTCGTGCGGGCGAGACCGGCGGCTGCGACGGCGGAAGAGGGCGGCTCAGACGAGGGGCGGTGTCGTGGCTTCGGGTGGACTGGCACAGGCGCTCGCGGACGGAGGCCGGCGGCGGTGAGCAACAGCGGCACCGGCTGCTCTTCGGGGAAGATGAACAGTAGCCGATTAGGGTTTCACCCTTCTTTTTACTATTTCTCTCTCTCACGTCACTCACTTTTGACCTTTTTGCTTTTTGTGTTCTTTTTTTTTACCCCAACGGAAAAGAACCCCCCTTTACTACCAATTTTGCTCGCGTAAAATTTCATCGAATATATTATTTCACCCCGCGCAATATTTTTTGCATATTTGATCAAAAAATTCCCCTTTTTGCGCAAAAACACATCCGAGTGTATATTACCTAAAATCTTAACGGAATATAAAACTTGCCTAAACTATATGCCATGTGATTTGATTTTTTTTTATATATTATTTAGCAAAAATTAACCCCAAAAATTTAGGTGTCAACAGAGGTTTTCATTTTTTATTTTTTATTTTTTTTGGTGTTGTTGCTGTAACAGAGGACGTGAACGAAAAAAGAAGAGGAAACCCGACCCGACCCATGTTTTCGGTCCGGGTCACAGTTTGAGTCAAAACATGCACACATCCGATAGAGCTCGGTTTGGTTCGGGTATCATTGAAACCTGAACCACACCCACCATTGAGCACCCCAGTTTCGTTATTGGTGTGTTATTTATGCTATACGCTTGACAAATACCCATTTAAGCAACCATGCAAGATCACTTAGTAATGTGTATCTGAAGTTTAAAATTTGGCAAGACCACTTGAATTGCGTTTTTGATAAACAAAGTGAGTTTAGGTACTGAAAGGGCATTAACTAGATGATTTGCATAACGAAGTTCGAATTCCTAAGAAAATCTTGTCCATGAAAAGTGAAACGACCTCTTGAGTTTCACTTAGCTCCAACCCAGCCTAGAATAGGTTAGCGGTGGCTCCAAATGAAAGAACATATTAATCATAACGAACCAAGTCAAGCAAATGTTGTGCATTAGCGGGGTCTAGAAGAACTCATGTCGAGTGTTTGCACGAACATTGTAAGAGGCTCTAGCTACTCTCATTTGGCAAGCCATTACCCTAACAGGTGCTTGATCCGCAGCTTGGGGAGAGCGATGACACCAAAGAAAAATGACTTCTTTTTTTTTTTTTGCAAGAAAAAAGGGGAAAGAATAAGTGGTATCTAAACAATGGATGTTCGAAACACATAATTAGAGACTTAACCAAGTTCATCAATCTCACAACGATCAATGAAGAAAATGTCACTTTTAGAGAAATAAAATATGAAAGATCATTGGCAAAGGAACCATCGAACCAGGAAATCTTGCTACTTGAAGAAGACAAATGCAATCTAGTAAGCAATGGTAAGTCTCAAGGTTTCCTCGAAGAAGACACGGTAATATTAATCTCTTAGACGTAGAATCATACTCTATCAAATCTCTTGTTTTTATCAAAGATGATAGTCTCCTATGCCTAGAAAATTTGGTCCTATGAGTATGAAACAAATATCTAAGCTGTCTCAAAAAAATCTGGTCCGAGGACCACCCAAACAAAAATATGAATGGAGGGATCTATGCAATGCATGTTCTTTAGGGAAACAGGTGAAAGGTTTATTCAAATCCATAAATCCTATTTCCACTAACCGAGTCTTGCAGCTCCCACGCATTGACCTATTCCAATCTACTCAAAACCCAAGTTTAGGAGACAAGAAATACTGTCTGGTATTTGTGAATACTCTAGATTTACTTAAGTTTGTTTTCTAACTCACAAGAATGGAGCATTTGAAACCTTTATAAAAGTTGGAAAAAGGATTCAAAATGGCCAAAAATATGTTATGCAATCTCTTCTAGTAAAACTGATCTGAGAGAGTTTAAAAATCGTGATTTCTCTAAATTTACTGATGAAAATGGATTATGACATAATTTTCCTCATACTCGCAACAAAATGGAGTAATTGAAAGCGAAAACAGCTCTCTATGGGATATGGCAATAACCATACTAATTGAAAGTGTTGTTCCCTCATATCTCTGGACCGAGGCTGTTGTAACTTCATGTCATATCATTAACTGAGTTTTCCTAAGAATTTTGTTGGAGAATACTCACTATGAGTAATTTAAAAATTAAAATAAAAACCAAATATTTCCTATTTCCGTGTTTTTGGTTCAAGTGATTTATTCTTAGGAATTCAAATGATGATGTTGGTAAGTTTGATCTAAGATCAGTTGAATATATTTTTTTGGATATTCTATTTATAGTAAAGCATACAGAGTATTCAACAAGAATTCATAGAAGTAGAGGAATCTATGTATGTCAGGTTTGAAGAATGTTAACATGCCACACAAGTTGTTGATAGGAATGAGAATAATCAGCAAGTAGAAGCACCTTCTTTTACCAGCCAGAAAATATCAACTGAAGAACAAGGCTCCAACCATCACAACTTACGAAGGGATTGGCGATACAAGTCAAGTCAAGCTCAAGAACAAGTTCTTGAAAATGTTAATGAAAGGATTAAGACGAGATCATCATTCAAAGCGCTTTTTTAATACGTTAGCATGGATCTCTGAATTATAACCAAAAGGAATTGATGAAGCCTTAATGGATGAAAATTGGATGGAATTTATGTAAGAACAACAGCATCTGTTCAAGGTGAATAAAGTTTGGAAGCTTGTTCAAAGACCGAAAGATCATCCAATCATCGGAGTGAAGTGGGTATTTCGAAACAAACTCGACAACAAAGGTTAAGTCATTTGTAACAAAGTTAGGTTTGTAGCAAAAGGTTACTATCAAGAAGAAAATATAGACTACAATGAAATCTATTCTCCCCATCGCTAGATTTGAAACAAGCATTCAGATTATGACTTGCTTATGCTCATTACTATAATTACAAATTATATCAAATAAATGTAAAAATTGTATTTTTGAGTCGGAATATCAAAGAAAGAATATGTAGAGCAGCCTTTGGGCTTTCAAGACCTTGAAAAAAAGACCATGTATATCAATTAAGAGACTCAACGCCTTTCTAATCAAGAAGGGATTTGGAAAAGGTCAAGTTGACACAACATAATTTCTTCGAAAGGAAGGTAAAGGTATTTTGTTAAAGCCATATAAAGTGAATTCGAAATGAGCATAATGGACCAAAAAAAAAAAAAAAATTATTTCTTAGATTAATTTCAAACCAACTACAAGTGACACATGTATTTCGAGAGCAGATGTCAAAGAATAAGTCAAGAAATCTGATATGGAAATTGCAACAAAATTGAAACCCCTATATGCCCATCTACAAAACTTGACAAAGATGAGAAAGGTAAGTCCGTTGATCCCAAAATTTAAAGTGGTGTGATAGGATCTCTATTATATTTGACAGCATCTCATCTATATTTAGTATTTAGAGATTGCATGTGTGTGATATTCCTACCCGACTCTAAGGATTCTCATTTAACTTTCATTAAGAGGATTATCAAGTATGTTGGAAACTTTCCTAAATTAGGTTTGAAAGTGTCCTAAGAGTTCAGATTTTATTCTATTTGAATATTCTGACGTTGACTTTGGTGGATGCAAGATTGATAAAAAGAGCATTTCGGGTACCTATCAATTAAGGAGGTGCGTGTTAGTATCATGGTTTTCTAAGAAACAAAATTGAGTTTCTTTATCAACTGCTCAAATTGAGTACATAACTGTTCAAAAAAAAATTGAATACATAACTTTTGTTAGTTGTTGTGTGCAACTTCGTGGCTGAATCAGAACGGCTACCGAGCGATCTTTGTTGGAGAAAATTTGACAGTACTCATCATGTGTGATAATACAAGTGCAATAAATTTGATTAAAGATCGGCTCATTTGTATAAGCTGAACGATAATATATGTGAATATTTGATCGATAGATTGATTGACCATGTATCGGTCATTTACCTTCTCTGAGGAGCTCGGTTTGGTTCGGGTATCATTGAAACCTGAACCACACCCACCATTGAGCACCCCAGTTTCGTTATTGGTGTGTTATTTATGCTATACGCTTGACAGATACCCGTTTAAGCAACCATGCAAGATCACTTAGTAGTGTGTATCTGAAGTTTAAAATTTGGCAAGACCACTTGAATCGCGTTTTTGATAAACAAAGTGAGTTTAGGTACTGAAAGGGCATTAACTAGATGATTTGCATAACGAAGTTCGAATTCCTAAGAAAATCTTGTCCATGAAAAGTGAAACGGCCTCTTGAGTTTCACTTAGCTCCAACCCAGCCTAGAATAGGTTAGCGGTGGCTCCAAATGAAAGAACATATTAATCATAACGAACCAAGTCAAGCAAATGTTGTGCATTAGCGGGGTCTAGAAGAACTCATGTCGAGTGTTTGCACGAACATTGTAAGAGGCTCTAGCTACTCTCATTTGGCAAGCCATTACCCTAACAGGTGCTTGATCCTCGCAGCTTGGGGAGAGCGATGACACCAAAGAAAAAATGACTTTTTTTTTTTTTTTGCAAGAAAAAAGGGGAAAGAATAAGTGGTATCTAAACAATGGATGTTCGAAACACATAATTAGAGACTTAACCAAGTTCATCAATCTCACAACGATCAATGAAGAAAATGTCACTTTTAGAGAAATAAAATATGAAAGATCATTGGCAAAGGAACCATCGAACCAGGAAATCTTGCTACTTGAAGAAGATAAATGCAATCTAGTAAGCAATGGTAAGTCTCAAGGTTTCCCTCGAAGAAGACACGGTAATATTAATCTCTTAGACGTAGAATCATACTCTATCAAATCTCTTGTTTTTATCAAAGATGATAGTCTCCTATGCCTAGAAAATTTGGTCCTATGAGTATGAAACAAATATCTAAGCTGTCTCAAAAAATCTGGTCCGAGGACCACCCAAACAAAAATATGAATGGAGGGATCTATGTAATGCATGTTCTTTAGGGAAACAGGTGAAAGGTTTATTCAAATCCATAAATCCTATTTCCACTAACCGAGTCTTGCAGCTCCCACGCATTGACCTATTCCAATCTACTCAAAACCCAAGTTTAGGAGACAAGAAATACTGTCTGGTAATTGTGAATACTCTAGATTTACTTAAGTTTGTTTTCTAACTCACAAGAATGGAGCATTTGAAACCTTTATAAAAGTTGGAAAAAGGATTCAAAATGGCCAAAAATATGTTATGCAATCTCTTCTAGTAAAACTGATCTGAGGGAGTTTAAAAATCGTGATTTCTCTAAATTCACTGATGAAAATGGATTATGACATAATTTTCCTCATACTCGCAACAAAATGGAGTAATTGAAAGCGAAAACAGCTCTCTATGGGATATGGCAATAACCATACTAATTGAAAGTGTTGTTCCCTCATATCTCTGGACCGAGGCTGTTGTAACTTCATGTCATATCATTAACTGAGTTTTCCTAAGAATTTTGTTGGAGAATACTCACTATGAGTAATTTAAAATAAAAATAAAAACCAAATATTTCCTATTTCCGTGTTTTTGGTTCAAGTGATTTATTCTTAGGAATTCAAATGATGATGTTGGTAAGTTTGATCTAAGATCAGTTGAATATTTTTTTTTTTTTTTTTTGGATATTCTATTTATAGTAAAGCATACAGAGTATTTAACAAGAATTCATAGAAGTAGAGGAATCTATGTATGTCAGGTTTGAAGAATGTTAACATGCCACACAAGTTGTTGATAGGAATGAGAATAATCAGCAAGTAGAAGCACCTTCTTTTATCAACCAGAAAATATCAACTGAAGAACAAGGTTCCAACCATCACAACTTACGAAGGGATTGGCGATACAAGTCAAGTCAAGCTCAAGAACAAGTTCTTGAAAATGTTAATGAAAGGATTAAGACGAGATCATCATTCAAAGCGCTTTTTTAATACGTTATCATGGATCTCTGAATTATAACCAAAAGGAATTGATGAAGCCTTAATGGATGAAAATTGGATGGAATTTATGTAAGAACAACAGCATCTGTTCAAGGTGAATAAAGTTTGGAAGCTTGTTCAAAGACCGAAAGATCATCCAATCATCGGAGTGAAGTGGATTTTCGAAACAAACTCGACAACAAAGGTTAAGTCATTTGTAACAAAGTTAGGTTTGTAGCAAAAGGTTACTATCAAGAAGAAAATATAGACTACAATGAAATCTATTCTCCCCATCGCTAGATTTGAAACAAGCATTCAGCTTATGACTTGCTTATGCTCATTACTATAATTACAAATTATATCAAATAAATGTAAAAATTGTATTTTTGAGTCGGAATATCAAAGAAAGAATATGTAGAGCAGCCTTTAGGCTTTCAAGACCTTGAAAAAAAGACCATGTATATCAATTAAGAGACTCAACGCCTTTCTAATCAAGAAGGGATTTGGAAAAGGTCAAGTTGACACAACATAATTTCTTCGAAAGGAAGGTAAAGGTATTTTGTTAAAGCCATATAAAGTGAATTCGAAATGAGCATAATGGACCAAAAAAAAAATTATTTCTTAGATTAATTTCAAACCAACTACAAGTGACACATGTATTTCGAGAGCAGATGTCAAAGAATAAGTCAAGAAATCTGATATGGAAATTGCAAGAAAATTGAAACCCCTATATGCCCATCTACGAAACTTGACAAAGATGAGAAAGGTAAGTCCGTTGATCCCAAAATTTAAAGTGGTGTGATAGGATCTCTATTATATTTGACAGCATCTCATCTATATTTAGTATTTAGAGATTGCATGTGTGTGATATTCCTACCCGACTCTAAGGATTCTCATTTAACTTTCATTAAGAGGATTATCAAGTATGTTGGAAACTTTCCTAAATTAGGTTTGAAGGTGTCCTAAGAGTTCAGATTTTATTCTATTTGAATATTCTGACGTTGACTTTGGTGGATGCAAGATTGATAAAAAGAGCATTTCGGGTACCTATCAATTAAGAGGTGCGTGTTAGTATCATGGTTTTCTAAGAAACAAAATTGAGTTTCTTTATCAACTGCTCAAATTGAGTACATAACTGTTCAAAAAAAAAATTGAATACATAACTTTTGTTAGTTGTTGTGTGCAACTTCGTGGCTGAATCAGAACGGCTACCGAGCGATCTTTGTTGGAGAAAATTTGACAGTACTCATCATGTGTGATAATACAAGTGCAATAAATTTGATTAAAGATCGGCTCATTTGTATAAGCTGAACGATAATATATGTGAATATTTGATCGATAGATTGATTGACCATGTATCGAGCATTTACCTTCTCTGAGAAAAACCGCCCGTTGCTTCTCTGATAAATTCCATCAATTCTCTGTCCAAACCTCCAATCTATCAAAATGTCTCCAGTGAAGAAGAATGGTACGTCGAACTACGAAAATCCTCTCGCATTGCCCTCTGTTTTCTCAAAAGCCCCGCAGGAACCCTCCTTTGTTGATCTCGCCGATGGACCAGGCGAGTTTGCAACCGAAAGTGAGGAGGTTCAACTGGTGAGCAAAACCTGAAAGGTTTGCAGTTCCATGCCACCGCCAATGGACAGCCAAGTGAAACTGAGCAAGAAGAAGAAATGGCCGCTCTAATTGCAACTCCAACTGGAACTCCTACTTTGCTGGGAAGCAGCAGAAATGCTAGAGCTGTTGGAAATATGCTAGAGAGTCTGAGGAAGCAGAACGCCACTAAGGAAGAAATCAAGAGTCTAATTGATGATATCAGGTCAATTACTGAGAGCAAGATTGAAGCATACTCTGCCTCTCCAAAGTTAGGAACCACAAACTGCCACTCCAACTTCACCGCTTGTGGATATTGAAGAGGAGGAACCACGCGGGAAGGGAACAGAGAAAGTAGTTGAGGAATTGAATCGGAAGTCCAAGTCGATGGAAAGAGGAATGACGACAACGACAAGGCTTACCAGATTGCCCAAGCTTCAATTCCCCGTACTTTCTTTCTATTGCCCAAGCTTCGATCTTTTTTGGAATCATGAAGTTATGCCTCATTGCATTATAAACCTTGATTTCTTTTAAACCCATGGTCCGTACTTATCAAATTACTTTGAAGAAATCCATGAAAAATCTCGAGGCCATGCATGGTGAAATTTACCTTGAACTAGTGGTGCATTTCCACCCGGACGTCCCCTTTCAAAATACGAATGAGTTTTTTTTTTTTTTTTGGTAAAGACAAAATACGAATGAGTTGATCTTCACTATTCTGAACAAACGGTACACTCTGACTGTTGAGGAACTTGCTCATATCATTGCTGCATTTATGTTTCACTTTGTGAAAATTCCCGTCTCTTTCAATGGTGCCAGCAATATTTTGACTGAGAATCCTAAATTGAAAAGAAAGCATAGAATCCATGTTTCCCATAATCTCCTTCCCGTCAAATCCAAACGCATCCAGAAAATTCTCATCACGTGCATTCGGCCCAAGGCCAGTTAAACAAATGATATTTCTCGATATGAAGTAAAACTTCTTTAGGCAACACTAATTAGAACTGAATTTGCAACTCCTCTCACAATTCTTATCCATACCTCGTAGAGTTACGCAAGCGTTGTGTTAATGTACTAAACTCTCGCTATAATATTCTCTTACGTTATACAAATACTCGAAATACATTAACTCTTACGCGTGCCCACATACAACACTCTTATCTTATCACTCATGGACGACAACTCTCTTCGGTGGAACACGTACACGTACTCCACACACATGGTGGAAGAGTACTCTCCACACATTCCAAATGGCAAGGCAACTTGTCTATTATAGTGCCTCTATGTCGGTGGAGGAAGTCTCCACACTATTCCTAGCAACTTGGCAAGTTGCCAACTTGCACAAGAAAAGAATAAGCTGGAGTAGTCTAGAAAAGTTGGGAGAGGGAGAGGAGGAGAGAGAGGCAGTGCCTCTTCAACATATGTTACACTGGTTTTAGTAAGCTTCCTTATGGTGCTCTGTTTACTTATATCTGTAAGTATAAGGGTATCCATATACCGCTGAATTGAAGAAGAAAAGGATTGGAAACCCGGAGATTAGTAAGGAGATGACGATAAAAATGCACCTGAGGCTAACTGAGCATAAATGGGTGGACAATGACGCTGAAGCGATTGTGATTGGACATGGGGACTATGAGACTCCACCAGAGGCTAACTGAGCATAAATTGTCACGCCCCGATCCTCGGGCACACACACATCCTTCACACTTGGTCGATTTTATAATGCGACATCCCAGGACTATGTATTACCGACCCTTTCATTTTATTAAGCATATGCCGAAGTAGTTAAAATCCCAAGACAATAAAACGATGGGATAGAAATGCAGGGCCATATTTTTCATATTGAAATTTATAATCAAACTTTTATACAAAACACAAACCATTTCATAACTATTCACATCAAAATGGAAATCTCAAAAGAAGATAGGATCTCAATCCATCCAGGCCGTACTCAAGACCCCTCTCGGGACTATCTTCTTCTTCCAAAATTCTTCTCCTCAGGTTTTACCTCCGAGTTCTCCTTCCTAGACTCCTCCTCCTCAGCTCCTCATCGGGGTCCTGAAATGTTTTCCCCAAACTGGGATGAGACTATGTCTCAGCGAGTTCTACCCCACTAAGCCCGATTAGTAAACCATTATACTATAGGTTGCCTAAACACGCACATGTCAGAAGACGTACATTGGCATCAGATTCCACCTGCATATTAGTACATATCAAATAGGCACCCAAGCAATCACATCACAGATCGAAGCATTGATATCGACCTAGTCGATTACACGCCAACAAGACCAATCACGGTCATTCTCATTCAATTAATCAGTTCACAACATCGAATCAAGGCAAAGATCAATCGACTTAGTCGATTACATCTCAGTCGGACCATTTCTAGGTCATTAACTCCATCCCATAAAACCTCCAATAATACACTAAGTCACAAAGCTCCATTAATTCTCTCGGGCGTCGCTTTCGCCAAGGTGACATAAGTAACAGACGGTCTACGTGCGTTCTTTAAGACGCCGTTTTCGCATAGTGATATTCCTCATCACCGAACCACGCCCGTCATAGGTCACAAATCACTGATAGTCTACATGCTTTCTTTAAGGCGCCGTTTTCACATAGTGATGTCCTTCATCACCGAACCACGCCTGTCACGATTCATAGGTAGTCTACGTGCGTCCTTTAAGGCGCCGTTTTCGCACAGTGATATCCTTAATCACCGAACCACGCCTACCATAAGTCATAGACAGTCTACGTGCGTTCTTTAAGGCGCCGTTTTCGCACAATGATGTACTTTATCACCGAACCACGCCCGTCTATACTTCGTCGTACTTGATCGGTCTCAGCCAATAGAATTCTCAGTTAGCTCTCATCGCTTTCTCCACTTACAGCTCAACAAGGCATTACAATAGCTAACTAGCCATACTCGGCCATCTACCAATCAATAATTCAATTTCACTCAATTTCAATCAATTTAGGGTAAATCCCTAAAATATCACAATTTATTTAATTTCATACAACGTAGAGCTCAAATAAATAAATGGACTGCGCCACGACAATCAGCATGAGATTTCGGTCATCGGCCATCAAAATCTTAATTTCCGAAAAATAATTAATTAATTAATTAATTTCGAAAATTAATTAATAATTATTAAAAATTCAATTTAGCACAAAAATAAACCCAATTAAATAAACTGACTTCACCACGGTCATCAGCATAATATTCCGGTCATTTACCATCTCAATTGAATTTTTGGAAAATAAATAAATAATTAATTAATTTCGAAAATTAAATAATTAATATTAAAAATTCGATTCAGCTCAAAATAAAGCCTGATTAAATAAACAGACTTCACCACGGTCATCAGCATAATATTCGGTCTCGGGCCATCCCAGTTGAATTTTCGAAAATAATTAATTAATTAATTTAATTCCGAAAATTAATATTTAAACTCAAAAATTCCACTTAGGCCAAAAGCCTAATTGAGCCCACTAAGGGTCGGGAAAAATCCGAGACACTTCCAATAAATAGTAGACCACGTCTACTTGCTAATTGCACAATCAATTTGGCTAATTCGCATCACAATTGACTAATAAATGCTAATCCATACTAATCTAACCACCTAAACCTAATTAATTAAAACTAAATCAACCTTAAGCATAATTAGCCAACTAATCAGAGATTAGTGAGATTACTCACCAAATCGCGCGCAAATCGAATCAATCCGATGGGGGCGACGCGAGGAACGATTCTTCCCAAAGCATGGCTTGGGTTCGGGGCCTGGAAATGGCTCAAAAGCGGGCCTAAAGCCTCTGGAAACTGTTGGAGAAATCTTCTTGAAGTTTTTGAAGTTGACAAAACGTTTCTATCAGTCTAGTCTGAAGGCTTGCGGGCTCATATTTAAAGTCCGAAGACCTCCGGACAGCCGACTCAAGACTCAAAGTCTATCCTCATTGATGCACTCTAATCCGTTGAAGAAAGGCTATCCAGGCTCGAATGTTTCGTTGGATTTAACCTTTATCATCTGGAGAAGACCTCGTGGGTGGAGAAGACGTAACATAATCCTTTGATTGATCGAGATTGATTCGATGATTGTCTAAATATTATTGGAAGGTTCTACTTATGGAAACCGAGATCCTGATTGTATGGGCGAACATGATTGATGGGCTATCAACACGTTCCTTTAATAACTCGAACAATCTTCCTAATTGATTCCGTCCAACGGGTAGATTGGAGGAATTCCTTTGGTAAGTGACAACGGGTATGATGGCATAAAGGAGTATATAAGGAAGACGTTCTTAGTTGTTCGAGGTGTGCACGATAGAAGAATTCCAAAGTCTCGGCTCTTTTGTTTAGACAATTCCTTTGAGCAAATACTTGTATACAAAAGAGAGTCTATATTTGTGAGAAACCTTGAGGAGGTGTGACAAAACATCTACACCTTGGAATCAAGGCAAAGCTGTGCTGTAACTTCTCTTTTGATCATAGTGAAATTCAGCCGGTGGGCTGTCAGTGCGGAAGAGTGGACGTAGGCTTGGAATAAGCCGAACCACTATAAATCCTGTGTTCAATTTTCTCTTCCTCACTCTCTTTACCTCGATCGAATTTCATTTTGTTAATCAAGAGAGAATTTCCTTTCTATCGTTTGCCAAGAATAGCTTCCGTATCTTGACAAATTGTTTGTGCACTGTTGACACCTAATTTAGATTCAATTTTTAGAAAATAAAAGATTAGAGGGAAATTTTGAAAAGAAATTTTGAATTCAAAATAATTCAACAGCCGGATTTTGGAGCCATTTCTTTGTTGGAGAAGTTGAGCGAAAATCTCCACCGGCGAGAGGTTGAGCAAAAATCTCTACCGGCGAAACAAACTCGAATTTTCGCTTTATAAATAGAGGGGTTCTTCTTCACCTTGGAAGGGGGCTTCTCTTCATCTTTCGTTGAAGGAAAAAGAAAACACAAAAAAGGAAAAGTCAAGAGAAGCTTTCGCTTCTGCAGAGAGAAAGAGAAGAGAAAGGGAGAA
Source organism: Eucalyptus grandis (assembly GCF_016545825.1). Lineage (NCBI taxonomy): Eukaryota > Viridiplantae > Streptophyta > Magnoliopsida > Myrtales > Myrtaceae > Eucalyptus > Eucalyptus grandis. The sequence continues at coordinate 10,128,922 of NC_052615.1, forward strand.
AAGTTAAAAAAAGGCAAAAAGGGAGAAAAGTGAAAAGAGAGCGAGAAGGGAAAGAAGGTGATTGGACATTTCTTGTTCATCACCCTCTTCCCTCGCTGGTTCCGTCTCGGCCCTCCTCCTGCCGGCTCCGATTTTTACTCCTCTCCACCGCGACGACCGGCTCCGTTTCTGCTTCAATCCGAGACGCTTGAGTTCAACACCGGAACCCGAAGGAAAGCCCTCGATCCGGCGGCCCGTGTTGCACCTGCGACGCCGCCGAACGAGCCTCCACCCTCTGCCCGACGAATTGCTCCTCCGCTGCAACCCGACGCTGCTGCTTCCATCCGCCCGCCTTCAACGACGCTCGCACCCGAGCTCCGTCGTTGGCCCCGCATCTCCGCGATCTGCGGCACCGATGCCGCTACACACGGCTCGCATCCTCACCTTTGCAGCAACCGACGCCGGCTCCACGCCCGAACAGGGACCATTTGTTGCCTCCTCTCATTTTTCTGCGGGTGTCTGGTGAGTTCCGAACCTCGCCGGAGCTCCGACGGACAGCCCTTGTTCCGAACGGCGAGCCACCATCGCATTCAGCCATTCTTTGCTTCCTCGCCATTTCTTCAAGTCCCACCGTGAGTTAGACTAGGTAAATTTTTAGGTATTTGGTTTCATAGTTTTTTTATTATTATTTGCTTATTATTTTTATTCTAACTTGATTTGTTTTGATTTATTATCCAATTGGAAAATTTGTCATATTTAGTTATGATAATCAAAATATTAAGCCGCGAGACGTCGGGTTAGATTTTTGATTATTTCAATCTTTTATGACAAATTTATGGTTTGCTTTGCATTATTGACTTGCATTAAGATATATGTCATTGATATACATTGATGAATTATATTTTGGTGCATCATCATTATTTGCTTCTCACATATTATGCATATCTAGAATTTAAGTACTTAGGTCCATATGCATTTCATATTTAAAGCTTTTTTGCATTTTGTAAGATTCATTTAGAATTAGGATGATTTTCCTTTAAAAAAATATTAAAAAACAAAAAACAAAAATGTTATTTAGGTTATATAGATTTTATAATGCACATATTACATGTTGCGTTTTAATTAGAAGGTTATAGGTTAATGTTTTAACATTCTCATCATGTAGTATTTTTTTATAATAAAAAAAAAAAATGCAAAAATTAGCATTGCATCATTATGTCACCTTTTTTTTTAATGAAAATTACTAGGTCATTTCAAATAAAAAAAGAAAACACAAAAGTCTTTTACCCGGTTAATTAACAGGTTAGTTCATAATTAATCCAATGTCATGTCATCATTGTTTAATATAGGTTGCATATATGTAATAAAAAAATCACAAAAAGAACATGCATATAGAATTATTATGTCATTCATCTCATGTCATGAAACACATGCATATTTAGGATTATATAAATTAGATTGCATACATATAGTAATAAGTTTAAGTCATACCATATGAATTGCATCTCACATATCATTAAAGTAAAATCCATGCATATCAAATTTAGATTAAGATTGCATATAATTAACATTTAAAAAAGAAAAAGAAAAATTAGGTGTCATGTCATTTAGAAAATCATGTTTAGGGCATGCATTTTTATTAACATTTTTTTTTGAATGTTATTTTATTGATTGTGCACCCGCATGATCACCATTTGCATGTTAGTAGTTTAGGTTTAAATTAATCAACATTGCCTGCTAAATATTTTTGAAATTAAAATAAAAGGTACCGAAAGGGCGTTAGATTAATCTAGCGTAATCATGTCCCCGGACCTATTGAATCTACTGTTCGCAATAGTAAAGTATTCTCCCATACTTTACTTGGGTTTCTAACCAGCCCTAATTGGTTAGTGGCGGCTCCAAATTGAAATTGCATGTTTAAATGAATTAATTTCTATCAAGTCGCGATTGGTAGGACTTGGGAGGGTCCGCGCCAAGTCTTCGGACTTAGTAATCCATTAACCTAAACTTCTAGGATTGCCCCTGAAAATTTAGGTCGCGACAGCTTGGCGACTCCGCTGGGGACAGAGTTAAAACTCATAGTGGACATAGGCCTGTTTTATTTTTATTTATTTTTAAATATTTTGTTTGGCAGCATGAAAACAAGGTACGCTCCTAACATGAAGTGTTAAATGTTTTTGCAGATGGGAGGTATAAGGGGAGTAGTCTTTGCTAACCCTTGTTTTGCGGGTTGGAGTTAAGAATGAATGGTTGAACTATAGAAGTGTTGTTTGCAATTAAACTGTTGTGCATGTTTTATTGTTTTTATCACTACACTATAGCACACACAACCCGCTTTGCCGGACTGGGCTGCGATAGATTCTTAGGATGGTGTTGAGAATGATACTTCCTCTAAAGCGAGACCGCTATATAGAGGTTGACCTTCTCTTCCTCGAAAGTTCTTCATGGTGTCGAATGTGTTTGTCCATATCCGCGAGACTGCGTGATATTAGACATTTCATTCGACGAGCCGGGTTAGGAAGACCCGACACGTTAATGCGAGACCGCAAACGATCGATCATCCTCTTAGCTCCATTTTGTTAAGCCATCTAGATAGAAATCGAGCCTCACATTTCATGCGTGTGTCTATGTGATTGTCATCTCTTCCCAAGTAAAAGTAAGTTGTTTAAATTATCGCTATTGCAATTTACTTACTTGCAATTTCGTTGGTCCATGACATTAGGTTTCGTTGTCGGTCTTATTTTATATGCAATTGGGAGATCCGATGTTCAATTCGTTCCAACTCCCAAGATTGAGCTCAGAGGGTGGTGGAACAATTTAAATAAAGAAGGTCAAGAATATGTGGAGTCGATACTGGGACGGCTCATCCCCTTTTGGATATCGGAGTCCATAGTGGTGTTTTGCAAGCTATATCACACTTTTGGTGTCCCGAGACGGCTACATTTATTTTCGGTAAGAATGAGCTAACTCCAACATTGGAAGAGTATAGCATCATCATAGGAATGCCCTTGAGACTGAACTTGTTAGGCCACCTCTTGGTATGGAACCCACATCAATTTTATCTCGATTTTTAAGAATTAAAACTGATGAGGTTAAGAAAGTTTTGAAAGCTAATTGTAATGCATGCCCTTTCTCCTTTTTGGCTAATCATTTTTAAATCAGTCTTCAATGCGCCAAAAGGGTAGGATATTCATCTTAGCATTCTTTGGACTTATAATATTTCCTCATCGAAGAAATGCTATTAATCCTTCGATTGCATGGGTGGTCAGACAAGCGTGTGCTGGCATGAATTTTATAAACATGATCTTAGCTGAGACATTTTTATCCCTCAACCGTTTTAAACAAAATGGAGAAAAAGTCATGAATGCCTCTCTGAGCTTTTACAGATTTGGTTTCTTTCTCACATGAAGGAGTTTGGTCATTTCATGCGTCGAGGTAAAATTGATGATTCTAGTTACCCAATAAAAAGATTTTCAATCTTAGAAAAAAAAATATACCGGAAAATCATTTTCCGATTGGGTGACTTTTCTTAAAGATCCAGATCTCAAGGGCTTCCTATGGTATGCTAAATGGTTCCATGTTAGCGTGGCTCATTTCTCTCACAAGACTGATAATCAAATTCCGCTGATGGGAATTACTTGGCGCAACATCTTACTATCCTTATAGAGTGGCCCGCCATGCATCGAGTGCTCAAGATATCCCACCTCCTCTCCGAATGGATCTATTTCAAGCCCGCTTCGTGCGCAAAGATCACAAATACCTCGATGAGATCGAGCATCTTGAAAATGCATGGAAGGAATGCCATCCGGAAAAGATAGTGGTGCCTAGAAGATTGAAAGGAAATGAGAAGATTTTTCATGCCTCGGATTATTATATCCATCATCACGAGATCCCTCAAGCTCTACTTCCCGTGATACCCGAAGTGACCATGAAGCCCACTCGTAAAGCACAAATTGAAAATCTTGAAGAAACGGTGGAAAGGAAAGAAGCTCGTATTTCGAGTTGGTTCGACGAACAAGAAGCTTCGAAAAGACTGTGATCTCCCAATTGTTTATAGAAAAGAGTCGCTAGATTTAGGAGTTTAATTCTGGCTTTATGATGTTATTTCAATTTCTTAGATTGATGTTTTAGGAATTTAATTTCCTAGGGAGTTATTTTAACATTTTAAGTTAATGTCTTTAGAATTTGATTTCACTTAATAAAATAAACGATTGACCGTTGTCATGGACCAATCTCATTTGTTATGATATTTACTGTATTATTTTACATTAACAGTGACAACACGGCTCACCCAAGATCGCCAATTCGTACTCGTTCTAGAGCAACAATGGCTGATAACACCGAACAAGTGCGTGTTGCCGACAAGCTCGTATCGCCACCCTCGAAACGGAAATGAAGCAAGTCTTGAATGTTCTTGAGCAGCTCTCAAGCAAATTGATTCTCTCCAGGACAAACATCTTTGCCCACCAGCTCCGCAAGTTGAAGTGGTGTTACCACAACATGCTCCCATGGTTGATCCGAAAGATAAAGGCAAGAATACGTTCGTAATTGGGACATCAACCTCTGATGGTGCTTCCAAGGAGAAAATTACTGCCGTGCCTCAAATTGTTGTTGATGAGGAGGTACAAGTGATACACTCGGCTGTACCGAAGACAGAACAAGAAAAACGCATGGCAAAAATCGAAGAGAAACTCAAACAGCTGCAGGGTTCATTTAGCCAAGTCCCAACTGATCTCTCCCATTATGCAAAGATCAAGATACCAAAGAAGTTCAAAATGCCAGACTTTGAAAAGTATGATGGCACATCTTGCCCAAAGATCCATCTGCAGACTTATGTGGTCAGGATGACCCAATATGTTGATAACATCCCTTGATGATTCAACAATTTCAAGTAAGCGACAAGACCGGCGTTGCAATGGTACATCATGAAGAAGATTAATCTGCTGAGACTTGGGAGGATTTGACGGATGCCTTCTTCAAGCAATACAAGTATAATATTGATGTCACTCCATCTCGAGAAGATTTACTTCGCACCGAGAAGAAGAGGACGGAATCTTTCAAGGCATATGTCACGAGATGGAGGATCGTAGCCGCTCGAGATAACTCCAGAGCCAACAGAAAAGGAGCTGATGAATTTGTTCATGAAGACACTCCCGCCTGAGTATCGAAATCGAATGTTGGGATCGACTGCCGAGTCATTCAATCAGCTAATCCCTGTTGGTGAGCGAATTGAAGTAGCATTGCGTGATGGATGGGCGTCTGATCAAACCAGCTCATATGGAAGAGTCTCAATCAAGAAGGATAAGGAACTTGTAGCGAGAGGTTAATGCACTTATATGCAACCACCTCGCCCTACCCCGAACACCTATTAGGGAGGAGCACGACCATTCTTTGGGCAGCGAAAGAACTCTTCCGGGCGTCAATTTACGCCTCTTCCTAAGCCATTGTCCAAGATCTTGCCAACCCTTCGAAGAAAGGATTACTCGCTAAAGAGCCTAAGCGACCTAATCCCGAGCGATTCCCCAACTATCATCCGTCCAAGACATGTGCTTATCATATGGGGGAGGTAGGGCATTCTCGTTGACGATTGCTATACGCTGCAACACAAAATCCAAAATCTTTTGGATGCCAACGTGGTCTCATTCCGAGATACACAGCCCGAACATCCAGAATAACCCACTCCCGACCACCCGGAAGTGAATACCATTTTCGGTTTTGATCTTGAGCCCACCATGTTTCGAGATGATGCATGAGGAAGTAGAAGTGATGGACACCCTGGGGCAACCAAGTGGCAAATTCGATTACTATGTAAAGTATTCGGCTCCTCCCAGCTCCTATTTCGACCCACGGGATATCATCCTAGATGGACGGGGTGGCATAGATGATCCCGCACCTCCAAAGATTGAGAGCTCTGATGACGCATTCGAAGGAATGACTGAATTGTTTGCCATTGACAAAGCTTGAGAGTAGGACACTCCTCTACGCAGGAGTCTTTATCGCTTTCCGTATTTGCATATTTGCATTCTCAATTCTATAATTTCCCTCATTTCAATAATGTAATTTGCTTTTCATCCAATAAAATACATGAAGATTTTCATTGTTTTAAGGGCATGTTGAAGTACACCAAACTAGCCCCGTGATGAAATCCTACCAAAAGAAAACGGCAAGGAGCTAATTAGAAGGCTAGGCCTCTTCATGTTCCCTTGAAAAAAAAAATTCAAAATAAAATCATCTTCCAGCATGCATCTAATTTACCCTGTTTGCTTCATTTAATTATTTGCTTTATGTTTCGAGTGCAGCCTTTGCGCATATTTAAGGAATCTCTATGAGCTCCCTTGCAAAGAGGGCAAGACACAGACATTTAACAGCTTTGACTTTATGATTTGATGTGCTAGAATAGAGCATACATGGCCTTTTTATCATTATAGAATGCTTTCACATGATATTAAGCAATTCACCAATTCCACTTGAAATTTATCAAAATGGATAATTCAGTGAAGGATGTTGAGTTACTTGAACATGTTAAATGATGATAAATGAGGTGTGAAAGGCAAGCCTAATCTCATACACAGTCCCTTGTCTATACATTGTGAGGTGAGTATGGAAACATTTTGTATTTCAAGGTGAAGAGTTTTCTTGCATGAAGTACGACAACTAAAATGATGAGGGCAGTTCATTTCTCTACAATGAACCCTTGTTTAATCCTTCTTTGAGCCTAAACACTTGAAGAACTTCTTTCATACTACCCCCTGTCAAGAACCACCCCACATCGGGGCAAATGGAGGTAAGTTGACATTGAAGGAGAGTGAAATGGATGGAAATTTTCTTGCTCTCACTTGCATCAATCTTCAAGTTATGCTTTTACATTGAATTCATGTGGTAATTTAAGTGCCTTAGGATGACGAAGAGCGTTTCTTTCACTATCCTACACACTTATATCCTTTGCATAGCCCACTTGAGCCTATGATTTCGTTTCTTTTAAACCCGGTTGGTGATCATCCCCCACACTGGGCAAGGCAAGAGACAAGATGAAGACCCTTGAATGTTCGAGTGTCATTTAAGGTATACTTGACACACACATTGTGCGCAAAAACTGAAATCAAAATAGAACTAAGGGCATGAAATAGCAGTGTGCCTGGTAAAAGCAAGGCCAATGCCCATGAAAAGAAAAAAAAAAAAAGAAATGACTGATGAATTGAGGGCATATAAAAAGCAAGCGTGTGCCCGATCGATGCCTATCATCAAAGAAAATGATTTTGAGAAAAGATCTCCAGTTGAACAATCATTGGCATTAGTGATAAACTCTTGAGCCAATAAAGAAATTTGTCAAGAAGACAATCCGTGGCGAAGAAAACTGGTGGTAATGTCAAGATGATCACCAACTCTTACCCATTACACACATCTTTGAGCCTAACGATCCTTTCATTTCTCAAACCCAAGAGCCAAGCCTATGTTACGTCCTTTACAAAGTCTCTTCAGATTAGGGCACTTGAATTAACATAGGAATTCATATGTTTTAAGCATTGCTCGAAGAAGTGCGAGCAAGATTATTTCTTTCTCATTTTGCAGGGTTCTTGACTTGTAAACCCGGAGATAATTACAAAATTGTTCTTTCAATTGCTTTGACTCAAAGAATCCCTTTGTTAAGCCATTGACCAAGCCCACATCACAATCCTTGTTAAAGACCTCTCGGATTAGTAAGGTCGTGCGATTGCAAGAAAATTCGAACTCTTGTCGACAAGATGATGATAAGATTGAGTGATATATTCCCGCATCAATGGTCGGGACAAATAACCCCTCCTAAATGAGAGCGAAAGAAAAAGCCTTTCACACCAAAAGCGTCTCATTTAGCATGTTCAAGAGATTCACACTATAACTGAAAATTGTCCTTGTGATAATTTTTCCAGTAGAAGCTTGATAAAGCCATCATTGAATTTTTCCTCAAAGACCAAAAAAATTGTCTTTGAAACCCTGAGTTTGTTCAGTCATCTTGGTGCTTGATGAGAATTCCAAATACCCATTTATAAAATGTTTTCAAATGTCTAGTTTGAGTTCCAGATGTTTGAACCTTTAAACACTTGATGTGATTTCCAAGTGCTTGTCTTTTCAAACATCTGATGTGATTTCCAGATGTTTAGTAAAATATTTTCAAATGTCTAGTGTGAACCCCAGATATTTGAACCCTTAAACGCTTGATGTGATACCAAGTGTTTGTCTTTCCAAACGTCTGATGTGACTTCCAGATGTTTAGTAAGAACCCCAGATATTTGAACCATTAAACGCTTGATGTGATACCAAGTGTTTGTCTTTCCAAACGTCCCTTAAAACGATGTGACTTCCGGATGTTTAGTAAAAACCCCGGATATTTGAACCCTTAAACGCTTGATGTGATACCAAGTGTTTGTCCTTCTAAAACGTCTGATGTGATTTCCAGATGTTTAATAAATGTTTTCAAATGTCCAGCATGAATTCCAGAATTTGAATCTTTAAATGCTTGATGTGACTTCCAAGTATTTGTATTTTCAAACATCTGAATGTGATTTCCAAGTGCTTAGGATCTGATGAGAGTTCCAAATCTCTAAAGACTTTGAGCCTTTCAATTGTTTGAAGAGATTTCCAGATGTTGGTCAGGTCTTATAGGAATCATTTCACACCTAATAATACTTTTCTGAATCTCCGGATAAGTATGATAGGTACGTGTTCTTCTTTGCATTTGCATTTCATTAAGCATGGAGACATAGAAATATATGCTCTCGATAAAATCATTGCATTTACATTGCATTATTGCATGACCTTGCATTTCAAAAGAATTAAATTTATTTGAAAAAGAGGTCACTAACATTTGCATATGCATTTCATATTTATTTTGCATTCACTTTGCATTTGCATTTCATTGAGCATAGACACATTGAGATCTACATTCTTGACCGAATCATTGCATTATTGCATAACCTTGCATTTCAAAAAGAATTAAATTTATTTGAAAAAGAGGTCATTAACATTTGCATATGCATTTCATATTCATTTTGCATTCATTCTACATGGTCTAAATTTAGGTGTCATTTATCTTTGATGGAAACCTCTACGAGCTCCCCTTCAAAGAGGGGCAGCTGTTGACACCTAATTTAGATTCAATTTTTAGAAAATAAAAGATTAGAGGGAAATTTTGAAAAGAAATTTTGAATTCAAAATAATTCAACAGCCGGATTTTGGAGCCATTTCTTTGTTGGAGAAGTTGAGCGAAAATCTCCACCGGCGAGAGGTTGAGCAAAAATCTCTACCGCGAAACAAACTCGAATTTTCGCTTTATAAATAGAGGGTTCTTCTTCACCTTGGAAGGGGGCTTCTCTTCATCTTTCGTTGAAGGAAAAAGAAAACACAAAAAAGGAAAAGTCAAGAGAAGCTTTCGCTTCACGGGTGAGAGAGAAAGAGAAGAGAAAGGGAGAAAAGTTAAAAAAAAAAAAGGCAAAAAGGGAGAAAAGTGAAAAGAGAGCAGAAGGGAAAGAAGGTGATTGGACATTTCTTCTTCCTCATCACCCTCTTCCCTCTGCTGGTTCCGTCTCGGCCCTCCTCCTGCCGGCTCCGATTTTTACTCCTCTCCACCGCGACGACCGGCTCCGTTTCGCTTCAATCCGGAGACGCTTGAGTTCAACACCGGAACCCGAAGGAAAGCCCTCGATCCGGCGGCCCGTGTTGCACTGCGCCGCCGAACGAGCCTCCACCCTCTCGCCCACGACCGTTGCTCCTCCGCTGCAACCCGACGCTGCTGCTTCCATCCGCACGAGCCTTCAACGACGCTCGCACCCGAGCTCCGTCGTTGGCCCCGCATCTCCGCGTCTGCAAAGACCGGCTCCATCGCCCCTGCTACCTACAGCTCGCATCCTCACCTTTGCAGCAACCGACGCCGGCTCCACGCCCGAACAGGACCATTTGTTGCCTCCTCGTTTGCTGCGGTCTGGTGAGTTCCGAACCTCGCCGGAGCTCCGACGGACAGCCCCTGTTCCGAACGGCGAGCCACCATCGCGGTTCAGCCATTCTTGCTTCCTCGCCATTTCTTCAAGTCCCACCGTGAGTTAGACTAGGTAAATTTTTAGGTATTTGGTTTCATAGTTTTTTTTTTATTATTATTTGCTTATTATTTTTATTCTAACTTGATTTGTTTTGATTTATTATCAATTGGAAAATTTGTCATATTTAGTTATGATAATCAAAATATTAAGCCGCGAGACGTCGGGTTAGATTTTTGATTATTTCAATCTTTTATGACAAATTTATGGTTTACTTTGCATTATTGACTTGCATTAAGATATATGTCATTGATATACATTGATGAATTATATTTTGGTGCATCATCATTATTTGCTTCTCACATATTATGCATATCTAGAATTTAAGTACTTAGGTCCATATGCATTTCATATTTAAAGCTTTTGCATTTTGTAAGATTCATTTAGAATTAGGATGATTTTCCTTTAAAAAATATTAAAAAACAAAAAACAAAAAATGTTATTTAGGTTATATAGATTTTATAATGCACATATTACATGTTGCGTTTTAATTAGAAGGTTATAGGTTAATGTTTTAACATTCTCATCATGTAGTATTTTTTTTAATAAAAATAAAAAATGCCAAAAATTAGCATTGCATCATTATGTCACCTTTTTTTTAATGAAAATTACTAGGTCATTTCAAATAAAAAAAAAAAACACAAAAGTCTTTTACCCGGTTAATTAACAGGTTAGTTCATAATTAATCCAATGTCATGTCATCATTGTTTAATATAGGTTGCATATATGTAATAAAAAAAAATCACAAAAAGAACATGCATATAGAATTATTATGTCATTCATCTCATGTCATGAAACACATGCATATTTAGGATTATATAAATTAGATTGCATACATATAGTAATAAGTTTAAGTCATACCATATGAATTGCATCTCACATATCATTAAAGTAAAATCCATGCATATCAAATTTAGATTAAGATTGCATATAATTAACATTTAAAAAGAAAAAGAAAAATTAGGTGTCATGTCATTTAGAAAATCATGTTTAGGGCATGCATTTTTATTAACATTTTTTATTGAATGTTATTTTATTGATTGTGCACCCGCATGATCACCATTTGCATGTTAGTAGTTTAGGTTTAAATTAATCAACATTGCCTGCTAAATATTTTTGAAATTAAAATAAAAGGTACCGAAAGGGCGTTAGATTAATCTAGCGTAATCATGTCCCCGGACCTATTGAATCTCTGGTTCGCAATAGTAAAGTATTCTCCCATACTTTACTTGGGTTTCTAACCAGCCCTAATTGGTTAGTGGCGGCTCCAAATTGAAATTGCATGTTTAAATGAATTAATTTCTATCAAGTCGCGATTGGTAGGACTTGGGAGGGTCCGCGCCAAGTCTTCGGACTTAGTAATCCATTAACCTAAACTTCTAGGATTGCCCCTGAAAATTTAGGTCGCGACAACTTGGCGACTCCGGGGGGACGAGTTAAAACTCATAGTGGACATAGGCCTGTTTTATTTTTATTTATTTTTAAATATTTTGTTTGGCAGCATGAAAACAAGGTACGCTCCTAACATGAAGTGTTAAATGTTTTTGCGGATGGGAGGTATAAGGGGAGTAGTCTTCGCTAACCCTTGTTTTGCGGGGTTGGAGTTAAGAATGAATGGTTGAACTATAGAAGTGTTGTTTGCAATTAAACTGTTGTGCATGTTTTATTGTTTTTATCACTACACTATAGCACACACAACCCGCCGCCGGACCTGGCTGCGATAGATTCTTAGGATGGTGTTGAGAATGATACTTCCTCTAAAGCGAGACCGCTATATAGAGGTTGACCTTCTCTTCCTCGAAAGTTCTTCATGGTGTCGAATGTGTTTGTCCATATCCGCGAGACTGCGTGATATTAGACATTTCATTCGGGCGAGCCGGGGTTAGGAAGACCCGACACGTTAATGCGAGACTGCAACGATCGAGATCATCCTCTTAGCTCCATTTTGTTAAGCCATCTAGATAGAAATCGAGCCTCACATTTCATGCGTGTGTCTATGTGATTGTCATCTCTTCCCAGTAAAAGTAAGTTGTTTAAATTATCGCTATTGCAATTTACTTACTTGCAATTTCGTTGGTCCATGACATTAGGTTTCGTTGTCGGTCTTATTTTATATGCAATTGGGAGATCCGATGTTCAATTCGTTCCAACTCCCAAGATTGAGCTCGAGGGGTGGTGGAACAATTTAAATAAAGAAGGTCAAGAATATGTGGAGTCGATCTGGGACGGCTCATCCCCCTTTTGGATATCGGAGTCCATAGTGGTGTTTTGCAAGCTATATCACACTTTTGGTGTCCCGAGACGGCTACATTTATTTTCGGTAAGAATGAGCTAACTCCAACATTGGAAGAGTATAGCATCATCATAGGAATGCCCCTTGAGACTGAACTTGTTAGGCCACCTCTTGGTATGGAACCCACATCAATTTTATCTCGATTTTTAAGAATTAAAACTGATGAGGTTAAGAAAGTTTTGAAAGCTAATTGTAATGCATGCCCTTTCTCCTTTTTGGCTAATCATTTTTAAATCAGTCTTCAATGCGCCAAAAGGGTAGGATATTCATCTTAGCATTCTTTGGACTTATAATATTTCCTCATCGAAGAAATGCTATTAATCCTTCGATTGCATGGGTGGTCAGACAAGCGTGTGCTGGCATGAATTTTATAAACATGATCTTAGCTGAGACATTTTTATCCCTCAACCGTTTTAAACAAAATGGAGAAAAAGTCATGAATGCCTCTCCTGAGCTTTTACAGATTTGGTTTCTTTCTCACATGAAGGAGTTTGGTCATTTCATGCGTCGAGGTAAAATTGATGATTCTAGTTACCCAATAAAAAGATTTTCAATCTTAGAAAAAAATATACCGGAAAATCATTTTCCGATTGGGTGACTTTTCTTAAAGATCCAGATCTCAAGGGCTTCCTATGGTATGCTAAATGGTTCCATGTTAGCGTGGCTCGTTTCTCTCACAAGACCGATAATCAAATTCCGCTGATGGGAATTACTTTGGCGCAACATCTTACTATCCTTATAGAGTGGCCCGCCAGTATCGAGTGCTCCAAGATATCCCACCTCCTCTCCGAATGGATCTATTTCAAGCCCGCTTCGTGCGCAAAGATCACAAATACCTCGATGAGATCGAGCATCTTGAAAATGCATGGAAGGAATGCCATCCGGAAAAGATAGTGGTGCCTAGAAGATTGAAAGGAAATGAGAAGATTTTTCATGCCTCGGATTATTATATCCATCATCACGAGATCCCTCAAGCTCTACTTCCCGTGATACCTGAAGTGACCATGAAGCCCACTCGTAAAGCACAAATTGAAAATCTTGAAGAAACGGTGGAAAGGAAAGAAGCTCGTATTTCTGAGTTGGTTCGACAGAACAAGAAGCTTCGAAAGACTGTGATCTCCCAATTGTTTATAGAAAAGAGTCGCTAGATTTAGGAGTTTAATTCTGGCTTTATGATGTTATTTCAATTTCTTAGATTGATGTTTTAGAATTTAATTTCCTAGGGAGTTATTTTAACATTTTAAGTTAATGTCTTTAGAATTTGATTTCACTTAATAAAATAAACGATTGACCGTTGTCATGGACCAATCTCATTTGTTATGATATTTACTGTATTATTTTACATTAACAGGTGACAACACGGCTCACCCAAGATCGCCAATTCGTACTCGTTCTAGAGCAACAATGGCTGATAACACCGAACAAGTGCGTGTTGCCGAACAAGCTCGTATCGCCACCCTCGAAACGGAAATGAAGCAAGTCTTGAATGTTCTTGAGCAGCTCTCCAAGCAAATTGATTCTCTCCCGGACAAACACTTTGCCCCACCAGCTCCGCAAGTTGAAGTGGTGTTACCACAACATGCTCTGCGACGATCCGAAAGATAAAGGCAAGAATACGTTCGTAATTGGGACATCAACCTCTCGATGGTGCTTCCAAGGAGAAAATTACTGCCGTGCCTCAAATTGTTGTTGATGAGGAGGTACAAGTGATACCCTCGGCTGTACCGAAGACGGAACAAGAAAAACGCATGGAAAAAATCGAGGAGAAACTCAAGCAGCTGCAGGGTTCATTTAGCCAAGTCCCAACTGATCTCTCCCATTATGCAAAGATCAAGATACCAAAGAAGTTCAAAATGCCAGACTTTGAAAAGTATGATGGCACATCTTGCCCAAAGATCCATCTGCAGACTTATGTGGTCAGGATGACCCAATATGTTGATAACATCCCCTTGATGATTCAACAATTTCAAGTAAGCCTGACAAGACCGGCGTTGCAATGGTACATCATGAAGAAGATTAATCTGCTGCAGACTTGGGAGGATTTGACGGATGCCTTCTTCAAGCAATACAAGTATAATATTGATGTCACTCCATCTCGAGAAGATTTACTTCGCACTGAGAAGAAGAGGACGGAATCTTTCAAGGCATATGTCACGAGATGGAGGACTGTAGCCGCTCGAGATAACTCGAGCCAACGAAAAGGAGCTGATGGATTTGTTCATGAAGACACTCCCGCCCGAGTATCGAAATCGAATGTTGGGATCGATCGCCCGAGTCATTCAATCGGCTAATCCCCGTTGGTGAGCGAATTGAAGTAGCATTGCGTGATGGATGGGCGTCGATCAAACCAGCTCATATGGAAGAGTCTCAATCAAGAAGGATAAGGAACTTGTAGCGAGGTTAATGCGGCTTATATGCAACCACCTCGCCCTACCCCGAACACCTATTAGGGAGGAGCACGACCATTCTTTGGGCAGCGAAGAACTCTTCCGGGCGTCAATTTACGCCTCTTCCTAAGCCATTGTCCAAGATCTTGCCAACCCTTCAGAAGAAAGGATTACTCGCTAAAGAGCCTAAGCGACCTAATCCCGAGCGATTCCCCAACTATCATCCGTCCAAGACATGTGCTTATCATATGGGGGAGGTAGGGCATTCTGTTGACGATTGCTATACGCTGCAACACAAAATCCAAAATCTTTTGGATGCCAACGTGGTCTCATTCCGAGATACACAGCCGAACATCCAGAATAACCCACTCCCTGACCACCCAGAAGCTGTGAATACCATTTTCGGTTTTGATGCTGAGCCCACCATGTTTCAGATGATGCATGAGGAAGTAGAAGTGATGGACACCCTGGGGCAACCAAGTGGCAAATTCGATTACTATGTAAAGTATTCGGCTCCTCCCGGCTCTATTTCGACCCACGGGATATCATCCTAGATGGACGGGGTGGCATAGATGATCCCGCACCTCCAAAGGTTGAGAGCTCTGATGACGCATTCGAAGGAATGACTGAATTGTTTGCCATTGACAAAGCTTGAGAGTAGGACACTCCTCTACGCAGAGTCTTTATCGCTTTCCGTATTTGCATATTTGCATTCTCAATTCTATAATTTCCCTCATTTCAATAATGTAATTTGCTTTTCATCCAATAAAATACATGAAGATTTTCATTGTTTTAAGGGCATGTTGAAGTACACCAAACTAGCCCTGTGATGAAATCCTACCAAAAAGAAAACGGCAAGGAGCTAATTCTGAAGGCTAGGCCTCTTCATGTTCCCTTGAAAAAAAAATTCAAAATAAAATCATCTTCCAAAGATGCATCTAATTTACCCTGTTTGCTTCATTTAATTATTTGCTTTATGTTTCAGGTGCAGCCTGCGCATATTTAAGGAATCTCTATGAGCTCCCTTGCAAAGAGGGGCAAGACACGGACATTTAACAGCTTTGACTTTATGATTTGATGTGCTAGAATAGAGCATACATGGCCTTTTTATCATTATAGAATGCTTTCACATGATATTAAGCAATTCACCAATTCCACTTGAAATTTATCAAAATGGATAATTCAGTGAAGGATGTTGAGTTACTTGAACATGTTAAATGATGATAAATGAGGTGTGAAAGGCAAGCCTAATCTCATACACAGTCCCTTGTCTATACATTGTGAGGTGAGTATGGAAACATTTTGTATTTCAAGGTGAAGAGTTTTCTTGCATGAAGTACGACAACTAAAATGATGAGGGCAGTTCATTTCTCTACAATGAACCCTTGTTTAATCCTTCTTTGAGCCTAAACACTTGAAGAACTTCTTTCATACTACCCCTGTCAAGAACCACCCCACATCGGGGCAAATGGAGGTAAGTTGACATTGAAGGAGAGTGAAATGGATGGAAATTTTCTTGCTCTCACTTGCATCAATCTTCAAGTTATGCTTTTACATTGAATTCATGTGGTAATTTAAGTGCCTTAGGATGACGAAGAGCGTTTCTTTCACTATCCTACACACTTATATCCTTTGCATAGCCCACTTGAGCCTGTGATTTCGTTTCTTTTAAACCCAGTTGGTGATCATCCCCCACACTGGGGCAAGGCAAGAGACAGATGAAGACCCTTGAATGTTCGAGTGTCATTTAAGGTATACTTGACACACACATTGTGCGCAAAAACTGAAATCAAAATAGAACTAAGGGCATGAAATAGCAGTGTGCTCAGTAAAAGCAAGGCCAATGCCCATGAAAAGAAAAAAAAAGAAATGACTGATGAATTGAGGGGCATATAAAAAAAAGTGTGCACGATCGATGCCTATCATCAAAGAAAATGATTTTGAGAAAAGATCTCCGTTGAACAATCATTGGCATCAGTGATAAACTCTTGAGCCAATAAAGAAATTTGTCAAGAAGACAATCCGTGGCGAAGAAAACTGGTGGTAATGTCAAGATGATCACCAACTCTTACCCATTACACACATCTTTGAGCCTAACGATCCTTTCATTTCTCAAACCCAAGAGCCAAGCCTATGTTACGTCCTTTACAAAGTCTCTTCAGATTAGGGCACTTGAATTAACATAGGAATTCATATGTTTTAAGCATTGCTCGAAGAAGTGCGAGCAAGATTATTTCTTTCTCATTTTGCAGGGTTCTTGACTTGTAAACCCGGAGATAATTACAAAATTGTTCTTTCAATTGCTTTGACTCAAAGAATCCCTTTGTTAAGCCATTGACCAAGCCCACATCACAAGCACTTTGTTAAAGACCTCTCGATTAGTAAGGTCGTGCGATTGCAAGAAAATTCGAACTCTTGTCGACAAGATGATGATAAGATTGAGTGATATATTCCCGCATCAATGGTCGGGACAAATAACCCCTCCTAAATGAGAGCGAGTGAAAAAGCCTTTCACACCAAAAGCGTCTCATTTAGCATGTTCAAGAGATTCACACTATAACTGAAAATTGTCCTTGTGATAATTTTTCCAGTAGAAAGCTTGATAAAGCCATCATTGAATTTTCCTCAAAGACCAAAAAAATTGTCTTTGAAACCCCGAGTTTGTTCAGTCATCTTGGTGCTTGATGAGAATTCCAAATACCCATTTATAAAATGTTTTCAAATGTCTAGTTTGAGTTCCGGATGTTTGAACCTTTAAACACTTGATGTGATTTCCAAGTGCTTGTCTTTTCAAACATCGATGTGATTTCCAGATGTTTAGTAAAATATTTTCAAATGTCTAGTGTGAACCCCGATATTTGAACCCTTAAACGCTTGATGTGATACCAAGTGTTTGTCTTTCCAAACGTCGATGTGACTTCCAGATGTTTAGTAAGAACCCCAGATATTTGAACCATTAAACGCTTGATGTGATACCAAGTGTTTGTCTTTCCAAACGTCCGATGTGACTTCCGGATGTTTAGTAAAAACCCCAGATATTTGAACCCTTAAACGCTTGATGTGATACCAAGTGTTTGTCCTTCTAAAACGTCGATGTGATTTCCAGATGTTTAATAAATGTTTTCAAATGTCCAGCATGAATTCCAGAATTTGAATCTTTAAATGCTTGATGTGACTTCCAAGTATTTGTATTTTCAAACATCTGAATGTGATTTCCAAGTGCTTAGGATCTGATGAGAGTTCCAGATCTCTAAAGACTTTGAGCCTTTCAATTGTTTGAAGAGATTTCCAGATGTTGGTCAGGTCTTATAGGAATCATTTCACACCTAATAATACTTTTCTGAATCTCCAGATAAGTATGATAGGTACGTGTTCTTCTTTGCATTTGCATTTCATTAAGCATGGAGACATAGAAATATATGCTCTCGATAAAATCATTGCATTTACATTGCATTATTGCATGACCTTGCATTTCAAAAGAATTAAATTTATTTGAAAAAGAGGTCACTAACATTTGCATATGCATTTCATATTTATTTTGCATTCACTTTGCATTTGCATTTCATTGAGCATAGACACATTGAGATCTACATTCTTGACCGAATCATTGCATTATTGCATAACCTTGCATTTCAAAAGAATTAAATTTATTTGAAAAAGAGGTCATTAACATTTGCATATGCATTTCATATTCATTTTGCATTCATTCTACATGGTCTAAATTTAGGTGTCATTTATCTTTGATGGAAACCTCTACGAGCTCCCCTTCAAAGAGGGGCAGCTGTTGACACCTAATTTAGATTCAATTTTTAGAAAATAAAAGATTAGAGGGAAATTTTGAAAAGAAATTTTGAATTCAAAATAATTCAACAGCCGGATTTTGGAGCCATTTCTTTGTTGGAGAAGTTGAGCGAAAATCTCCACCGGCGAGAGGTTGAGCAAAAATCTCTACCGGCGAAACAAACTCGAATTTTCGCTTTATAAATAGAGGGGTTCTTCTTCACCTTGGAAGGGGGCTTCTCTTCATCTTTCGTTGAAGGAAAAAGAAAACACAAAAAAGGAAAAGTCAAGAGAAGCTTTCGCTTCTGCAGAGAGAAAGAGAAGAGAAAGGGAGAAAAGTTAAAAAAAGGCAAAAGGGAGAAAAGTGAAAAAGAGAGCGAAGGGAAAGAAGGTGATTGGACATTTACCGTTCATCACCCTCTTCCCTCTCGCTGGTTCCGTCTCGGCCCTCCTCCCGCCGGCTCCGATTTTTACTCCTCTCCACCGCGACGACCGGCTCCGTTTCGCTTCAATCCGGAGACGCTTGAGTTCAACACCGGAACCCGAAGGAAAGCCCTCTGATCCGGCGGCCCGTGTTGCACTGACGCCGCCGAACGAGCCTCCACCCTCTGCCCGACGAATTGCTCCTCCGCTGCAACCCGACGCTGCTGCTTCCATCCGCCCGCCTTCAACGACGCTCGCACCCGAGCTCCGTCGTTGGCCCCGCATCTCCGCGATCGCAGCACGCCGCGCCTACCACGCTCGCATCCTCACCTTTGCAGCAACCGACGCCGGCTCCACGCCCGAACAGGACCATTTGTTGCCTCCTCTCGTTTTGCTGCAGGTGCCGTGAGTTCCGAACCTCGCCGGAGCTCCGACGGACAGCCCTTGTTCCGAACGGCGAGCCACCATCGCAGTTCAGCCATTACGCTTCCTCGCCATTTCTTCAAGTCCCACCGTGAGTTAGACTAGGTAAATTTTTAGGTATTTGGTTTCATAGTTTTTTTTTATTATTATTTGCTTATTATTTTTATTCTAACTTGATTTGTTTTGATTTATTATCCAATTGGAAAATTTGTCATATTTAGTTATGATAATCAAAATATTAAGCCGCGAGACGTCGGGTTAGATTTTTGATTATTTCAATCTTTTATGACAAATTTATGGTTTGCTTTGCATTATTGACTTGCATTAAGATATATGTCATTGATATACATTGATGAATTATATTTTGGTGCATCATCATTATTTGCTTCTCACATATTATGCATATCTAGAATTTAAGTACTTAGGTCCATATGCATTTCATATTTAAAGCTTTTGCATTTTGTAAGATTCATTTAGAATTAGGATGATTTTCCTTTAAAAATATTAAAAAACAAAAAACAAAAAATGTTATTTAGGTTATATAGATTTTATAATGCACATATTACATGTTGCGTTTTAATTAGAAGGTTATAGGTTAATGTTTTAACATTCTCATCATGTAGTATTTTTTTTATAATAAAAATAAAAAATGCCAAAAATTAGCATTGCATCATTATGTCACCTTTTTTTTTTTATGAAAATTACTAGGTCATTTCAAATAAAAAAGAAAACACAAAAGTCTTTTACCCGGTTAATTAACAGGTTAGTTCATAATTAATCCAATGTCATGTCATCATTGTTTAATATAGGTTGCATATATGTAATAAAAAAATCACAAAAAGAACATGCATATAGAATTATTATGTCATTCATCTCATGTCATGAAACACATGCATATTTAGGATTATATAAATTAGATTGCATACATATAGTAATAAGTTTAAGTCATACCATATGAATTGCATCTCACATATCATTAAAGTAAAATCCATGCATATCAAATTTAGATTAAGATTGCATATAATTAACATTTAAAAAGAAAAAGAAAAATTAGGTGTCATGTCATTTAGAAAATCATGTTTAGGGCATGCATTTTTATTAACATTTTTTATTGAATGTTATTTTATTGATTGTGCACCCGCATGATCACCATTTGCATGTTAGTAGTTTAGGTTTAAATTAATCAACATTGCCTGCTAAATATTTTTGAAATTAAAATAAAAGGTACCGAAAGGGCGTTAGATTAATCTAGCGTAATCATGTCCCCGGACCTATTGAATCTCTGGTTCGCAATAGTAAAGTATTCTCCCATACTTTACTTGGGTTTCTAACCAGCCCTAATTGGTTAGTGGCGGCTCCAAATTGAAATTGCATGTTTAAATGAATTAATTTCTATCAAGTCGCGATTGGTAGGACTTGGGAGGGTCCGCGCCAAGTCTTCGGACTTAGTAATCCATTAACCTAAACTTCTAGGATTGCCCCTGAAAATTTAGGTCGCGACAGCTTGGCGACTCACGGGGACGAGTTAAAACTCATAGTGGACATAGGCCTGTTTTATTTTTATTTATTTTTAAATATTTTGTTTGGCAGCATGAAAACAAGGTACGCTCCTAACATGAAGTGTTAAATGTTTTTGCAGATGGGAGGTATAAGGGGAGTAGTCTTCGCTAACCCTTGTTTTGCAGGTTGGAGTTAAGAATGAATGGTTGAACTATAGAAGTGTTGTTTGCAATTAAACTGTTGTGCATGTTTTATTGTTTTTATCACTACACTATAGCACACACAACCTGCTGCCGGACCTGGGCTGCGATAGATTCTTAGGATGGTGTTGAGAATGATACTTCCTCTAAAGCGAGACCGCTATATAGAGGTTGACCTTCTCTTCCTCGAAAGTTCTTCATGGTGTCGAATGTGTTTGTCCATATCCGCGAGACTGCGTGATATTAGACATTTCATTCGACTGAGCCGGGGTTAGGAAGACCTGACACGTTAATGCGAGACTGCAACGATCAGATCATCCTCTTAGCTCCATTTTGTTAAGCCATCTAGATAGAAATCGAGCCTCACATTTCATGCGTGTGTCTATGTGATTGTCATCTCTTCCCAGTAAAAGTAAGTTGTTTAAATTATCGCTATTGCAATTTACTTACTTGCAATTTCGTTGGTCCATGACATTAGGTTTCGTTGTCGGTCTTATTTTATATGCAATTGGGAGATCCGATGTTCAATTCGTTCCAACTCCCAAGATTGAGCTCGAGGGGTGGTGGAACAATTTAAATAAAGAAGGTCAAGAATATGTGGAGTCGATCTTTGGGACGGCTCATCCCCCTTTTGGATATCGGAGTCCATAGTGGTGTTTTGCAAGCTATATCACACTTTTGGTGTCCCGAGACGGCTACATTTATTTTCGGTAAGAATGAGCTAACTCCAACATTGGAAGAGTATAGCATCATCATAGGAATGCCCCTTGAGACTGAACTTGTTAGGCCACCTCTTGGTATGGAACCCACATCAATTTTATCTCGATTTTTAAGAATTAAAACTGATGAGGTTAAGAAAGTTTTGAAAGCTAATTGTAATGCATGCCCTTTCTCCTTTTTGGCTAATCATTTTTTAAATCAGTCTTCAATGCGCCAAAAGGGTAGGATATTCATCTTAGCATTCTTTGGACTTATAATATTTCCTCATCGAAGAAATGCTATTAATCCTTCGATTGCATGGGTGGTCGACAAGCGTGTGCTGGCATGAATTTTATAAACATGATCTTAGCTGAGACATTTTTATCCCTCAACCGTTTTAAACAAAATGGAGAAAAAGTCATGAATGCCTCTCCTGAGCTTTTACAGATTTGGTTTCTTTCTCACATGAAGGAGTTTGGTCATTTCATGCGTCGAGGTAAAATTGATGATTCTAGTTACCCAATAAAAAGATTTTCAATCTTAGAAAAAAAATATACCGGAAAATCATTTTCCGATTGGGTGACTTTTCTTAAAGATCCAGATCTCAAGGGCTTCCTATGGTATGCTAAATGGTTCCATGTTAGCGTGGCTCGTTTCTCTCACAAGACTGATAATCAAATTCCGCTGATGGGAATTCTTGCGCAACATCTTACTATCCTTATAGAGTGGCCCGCCGATGTCGAGTGCTCCAAGATATCCCACCTCCTCTCCGAATGGATCTATTTCAAGCCCGCTTCGTGCGCAAAGATCACAAATACCTCGATGAGATCGAGCATCTTGAAAATGCATGGAAGGAATGCCATCCGGAAAAGATAGTGGTGCCTAGAAGATTGAAAGGAAATGAGAAGATTTTTCATGCCTCGGATTATTATATCCATCATCACGAGATCCCTCAAGCTCTACTTCCCGTGATACCCGAAGTGACCATGAAGCCCACTCGTAAAGCACAAATTGAAAATCTTGAAGAAACGGTGGAAAGGAAAGAAGCTCGTATTTCTGAGTTGGTTCGACAGAACAAGAAGCTTCGAAAGACGTGTGATCTCCCAATTGTTTATAGAAAAGAGTCGCTAGATTTAGGAGTTTAATTCTGGCTTTATGATGTTATTTCAATTTCTTAGATTGATGTTTTAGGAATTTAATTTCCTAGGGAGTTATTTTAACATTTTAAGTTAATGTCTTTAGAATTTGATTTCACTTAATAAAATAAACGATTGACCGTTGTCATGGACCAATCTCATTTGTTATGATATTTACTGTATTATTTTACATTAACAGGTGACAACACGGCTCACCCAAGATCGCCAATTCGTACTCGTTCTAGAGCAACAATGGCTGATAACACCGAACAAGTGCGTGTTGCCGAACAAGCTCGTATCGCCACCCTCGAAACGGAAATGAAGCAAGTCTTGAATGTTCTTGAGCAGCTCTCCAAGCAAATTGATTCTCTCCAGACAAACACTGCCCCACCAGCTCCGCAAGTTGAAGTGGTGTTACCACAACATGCTCCTGCGACTGATCCGAAAGATAAAGGCAAGAATACGTTCGTAATTGGGACATCAACCTCTGATGGTGCTTCCAAGGAGAAAATTACTGCCGTGCCTCAAATTGTTGTTGATGAGGAGGTACAAGTGATACACTCGGCTGTACCGAAGACAGAACAAGAAAAACGCATGGCAAAAATCGAAGAGAAACTCAAACAGCCGCGGGGTTCATTTAGCCAAGTCCCAACCGATCTCTCCCATTATGCAAAGATCAAGATACCAAAGAAGTTCAAAATGCCGGACTTTGAAAAGTATGATGGCACATCTTGCCCAAAGATCCATCTGCAGACTTATGTGGTCGGGATGACCCAATATGTTGATAACATCCCCTTGATGATTCAACAATTTCAAGTAAGCGACAAGACCGGCGTTGCAATGGTACATCATGAAGAAGATTAATCTGCTGCAGACTTGGGAGGATTTGACGGATGCCTTCTTCAAGCAATACAAGTATAATATTGATGTCACTCCATCTCGAGAAGATTTACTTCGCACTGAGAAGAAGAGGACGGAATCTTTCAAGGCATATGTCACGAGATGGAGGACTGTAGCCGCTCAGATAACTCCAGAGCCAACAGAAAAGGAGCTGATGGATTTGTTCATGAAGACACTCCGCCTTGAGTATCGAAATCGAATGTTGGGATCGATCCGAGTCATTCAATCGGCTAATCCCTGTTGGTGAGCGAATTGAAGTAGCATTGCGTGATGGATGGGCGTCTGATCAAACCAGCTCATATGGAAGAGTCTCAATCAAGAAGGATAAGGAACTTGTAGCAGAGGTTAATGCAGCTTATATGCAACCACCTCGCCCTACCCCGAACACCTATTAGGGAGGAGCACGACCATTCTTTGGGCAGCAGAAGAACTCTTCCAGGCGTCAATTTACGCCTCTTCCTAAGCCATTGTCCAAGATCTTGCCAACCCTTCAGAAGAAAGGATTACTCGCTAAAGAGCCTAAGCGACCTAATCCCGAGCGATTCCCCAACTATCATCCGTCCAAGACATGTGCTTATCATATGGGGGAGGTAGGGCATTCGTTGACGATTGCTATACGCTGCAACACAAAATCCAAAATCTTTTGGATGCCAACGTGGTCTCATTCCGAGATACACAGCCGAACATCCAGAATAACCCACTCCCGACCACCCGAAGCTGTGAATACCATTTTCGGTTTTGATCTTGAGCCCACCATGTTTCCGGATGATGCATGAGGAAGTAGAAGTGATGGACACCCTGGGGCAACCAAGTGGCAAATTCGATTACTATGTAAAGTATTCGGCTCCTCCCAGCTCCTATTTCGACCCACGGGATATCATCCTAGATGGACGGGGGTGGCATAGATGATCCCGCACCTCCAAAGGTTGAGAGCTCTGATGACGCATTCGAAGGAATGACTGAATTGTTTGCCATTGACAAAGCTTGAGAGTAGGACACTCCTCTACGCAGGAGTCTTTATCGCTTTCCGTATTTGCATATTTGCATTCTCAATTCTATAATTTCCCTCATTTCAATAATGTAATTTGCTTTTCATCCAATAAAATACATGAAGATTTTCATTGTTTTAAGGGCATGTTGAAGTACACCAAACTAGCCCTGTGATGAAATCCTACCAAAAAGAAAACGGCAAGGAGCTAATTCTGAAGGCTAGGCCTCTTCATGTTCCCTTGAAAAAAAAAATTCAAAATAAAATCATCTTCCAGCATGCATCTAATTTACCCTGTTTGCTTCATTTAATTATTTGCTTTATGTTTCAGGTGCAGCCCTGCGCATATTTAAGGAATCTCTATGAGCTCCCTTGCAAAGAGGGGCAAGACACAGACATTTAACAGCTTTGACTTTATGATTTGATGTGCTAGAATAGAGCATACATGGCCTTTTATCATTATAGAATGCTTTCACATGATATTAAGCAATTCACCAATTCCACTTGAAATTTATCAAAATGGATAATTCAGTGAAGGATGTTGAGTTACTTGAACATGTTAAATGATGATAAATGAGGTGTGAAAGGCAAGCCTAATCTCATACACAGTCCCTTGTCTATACATTGTGAGGTGAGTATGGAAACATTTTGTATTTCAAGGTGAAGAGTTTTCTTGCATGAAGTACGACAACTAAAATGATGAGGGGCAGTTCATTTCTCTACAATGAACCCTTGTTTAATCCTTCTTTGAGCCTAAACACTTGAAGAACTTCTTTCATACTACCCCTGTCAAGAACCACCCCACATCGGGGCAAATGGAGGTAAGTTGACATTGAAGGAGAGTGAAATGGATGGAAATTTTCTTGCTCTCACTTGCATCAATCTTCAAGTTATGCTTTTACATTGAATTCATGTGGTAATTTAAGTGCCTTAGGATGACGAAGAGCGTTTCTTTCACTATCCTACACACTTATATCCTTTGCATAGCCCACTTGAGCCTGTGATTTCGTTTCTTTTAAACCCAGTTGGTGATCATCCCCCACACTGGGGCAAGGCAAGAGACAGATGAAGACCCTTGAATGTTCGAGTGTCATTTAAGGTATACTTGACACACACATTGTGCGCAAAAAAACTGAAATCAAAATAGAACTAAGGGCATGAAATAGCGTGTGCCTGGTAAAAGCAAGGCCAATGCCCATGAAAAGAAAAAAAAAAATGACCGATGAATTGAGGGGCATATAAAAAAGCAGTGTGCCTGATCGATGCCTATCATCAAAGAAAATGATTTTGAGAAAAGATCTCCAGTTGAACAATCATTGGCATCAGTGATAAACTCTTGAGCCAATAAAGAAATTTGTCAAGAAGACAATCCGTGGCGAAGAAAACTGGTGGTAATGTCAAGATGATCACCAACTCTTACCCATTACACACATCTTTGAGCCTAACGATCCTTTCATTTCTCAAACCCAAGAGCCAAGCCTATGTTACGTCCTTTACAAAGTCTCTTCAGATTAGGGCACTTGAATTAACATAGGAATTCATATGTTTTAAGCATTGCTCGAAGAAGTGCGAGCAAGATTATTTCTTTCTCATTTTGCAGGGTTCTTGACTTGTAAACCCGGAGATAATTACAAAATTGTTCTTTCAATTGCTTTGACTCAAAGAATCCCTTTGTTAAGCCATTGACCAAGCCCACATCACAAGTACACTGTTAAAGACCTCTCGGATTAGTAAGGTCGTGCGGTGCAAGAAAATTCGAACTCTTGTCGACAGGATGATGATAAGATGGAGTGATATTTTCCCGCATTAATGGTTGGGACAAATGACCCCTCCTAAATGAGAGCGAGTGAAAAGACTTTCATACTGAAAGCGTCTCATTTAGCATGTTCAAGAGATTCACACTATAACTGAAAATTGTCCTTGTGATAATTTTTCCAGTAGAAAGCTTGATAAAGCCATCATTGAATTTTTCCTCAAAGACCAAAAAAAAATTGTCTTTGAAACCCCGAGTTTGTTCAGTCATCTTGGTGCTTGATGAGAATTCCAAATACCCATTTATAAAATGTTTTCAAATGTCTAGTTTGAGTTCCGATGTTTGAACCTTTAAACACTTGATGTGATTTCCAAGTGCTTGTCTTTTCAAACATCGATGTGATTTCCAGATGTTTAGTAAAATATTTTCAAATGTCTAGTGTGAACCCCAGATATTTGAACCCTTAAACGCTTGATGTGATACCAAGTGTTTGTCTTTCCAAACGTCTGATGTGACTTCCAGATGTTTAGTAAGAACCCCAGATATTTGAACCATTAAACGCTTGATGTGATACCAAGTGTTTGTCTTTCCAAACGTCTGATGTGACTTCCAGATGTTTAGTAAAAACCCCAGATATTTGAACCCTTAAACGCTTGATGTGATACCAAGTGTTTGTCCTTCTAAAACGTCTGATGTGATTTCCAGATGTTTAATAAATGTTTTCAAATGTCCAGCATGAATTCCAGAATTTGAATCTTTAAATGCTTGATGTGACTTCCAAGTATTTGTATTTTCAAACATCTGAATGTGATTTCCAAGTGCTTAGGATCTTATGAGAGTTCCGATCTCTAAAGACTTTGAGCCTTTCAATTGTTTGAAGAGATTTCCAGATGTTGGTCGGTCTTATAGGAATCATTTCACACCTAATAATACTTTTCTGAATCTCCGATAAGTATGATAGGTACGTGTTCTTCTTTGCATTTGCATTTCATTAAGCATGGAGACATAGAAATATATGCTCTCGATAAAATCATTGCATTTACATTGCATTATTGCATGACCTTGCATTTCAAAAAGAATTAAATTTATTTGAAAAAGAGGTCACTAACATTTGCATATGCATTTCATATTTATTTTGCATTCACTTTGCATTTGCATTTCATTGAGCATAGACACATTGAGATCTACATTCTTGACCGAATCATTGCATTATTGCATAACCTTGCATTTCAAAAAGAATTAAATTTATTTGAAAAAGAGGTCATTAACATTTGCATATGCATTTCATATTCATTTTGCATTCATTCTACATGGTCTAAATTTAGGTGTCATTTATCTTTGATGGAAA
Source organism: Eucalyptus grandis (assembly GCF_016545825.1). NCBI lineage: Eukaryota > Viridiplantae > Streptophyta > Magnoliopsida > Myrtales > Myrtaceae > Eucalyptus > Eucalyptus grandis. Next base: position 10,156,798 of record NC_052615.1, read on the forward strand.
CCTCTACGAGCTCCCCTTCAAAGAGGGGCAGCTGTTGACACCTAATTTAGATTCAATTTTTAGAAAATAAAAGATTAGAGGGAAATTTTGAAAAGAAATTTTGAATTCAAAATAATTCAACAGCCGGATTTTGGAGCCATTTCTTTGTTGGAGAAGTTGAGCGAAAATCTCCACCGGCGAGAGGTTGAGCAAAAATCTCTACCGGCGAAACAAACTCGAATTTTCGCTTTATAAATAGAGGGGTTCTTCTTCACCTTGGAAGGGGGCTTCTCTTCATCTTTCGTTGAAGGAAAAAGAAAACACAAAAAAGGAAAAGTCAAGAGAAGCTTTCGCTTCACGCGAGAGAAAGAGAAGAGAAAGGGAGAAAAGTTAAAAAAAGGCAAAAAGGGAGAAAAGTGAAAAAGAGAGAGGAAGGGAAAGAAGGTGATTGGACATTTACTGTTCATCACCCTCTTCCCCTCTCGCTGGTTCCGTCTCGGCCCTCCTCCCGCCGGCTCCGATTTTTACTCCTCTCCACTTTGCGACGACCGGCTCCGTTTCTGCTTCAATCCGAGACGCTTGAGTTCAACACCGGAACCCGAAGGAAAGCCCTCGATCCGGCGGCCCGTGTTGCACCGACGCCGCCGAACGAGCCTCCACCCTCTCGCCCGACGAATTGCTCCTCCGCTGCAACCCGACGCTGCTTGCTTCCATCCGCCTGCCTTCAACGACGCTCGCACCCGAGCTCCGTCGTTGGCCCCGCATCTCCGCGATCTGCAGCACCGCTGCCGCTACCACAGCTCGCATCCTCACCTTTGCAGCAACCGACGCCGGCTCCACGCCCGAACAGGACCATTTGTTGCCTCCTCTGTTTTGCTGCAGGTCTGGTGAGTTCCGAACCTCGCCGGAGCTCCGACGGACAGCCCTTGTTCCGAACGGCGAGCCACCATCGCAGTTCAGCCATTACTTTGCTTCCTCGCCATTTCTTCAAGTCCCACCGTGAGTTAGACTAGGTAAATTTTTAGGTATTTGGTTTCATAGTTTTTTTTATTATTATTTGCTTATTATTTTTATTCTAACTTGATTTGTTTTGATTTATTATCCAATTGGAAAATTTGTCATATTTAGTTATGATAATCAAAAATATTAAGCCGCGAGACGTCGGGTTAGATTTTTGATTATTTCAATCTTTTATGACAAATTTATGGTTTGCTTTGCATTATTGACTTGCATTAAGATATATGTCATTGATATACATTGATGAATTATATTTTGGTGCATCATCATTATTTGCTTCTCACATATTATGCATATCTAGAATTTAAGTACTTAGGTCCATATGCATTTCATATTTAAAGCTTTTGCATTTTGTAAGATTCATTTAGAATTAGGATGATTTTCCTTTAAAAAAATATTAAAAAACAAAAAACAAAAAATGTTATTTAGGTTATATAGATTTTATAATGCACATATTACATGTTGCGTTTTAATTAGAAGGTTATAGGTTAATGTTTTAACATTCTCATCATGTAGTATTTTTTTATAATAAAAATAAAAAATGCCAAAAATTAGCATTGCATCATTATGTCACCTTTTTTTTTTTAATGAAAATTACTAGGTCATTTCAAATAAAAAAAGAAAACACAAAAGTCTTTTACCCGGTTAATTAACAGGTTAGTTCATAATTAATCCAATGTCATGTCATCATTGTTTAATATAGGTTGCATATATGTAATAAAAAAATCACAAAAAGAACATGCATATAGAATTATTATGTCATTCATCTCATGTCATGAAACACATGCATATTTAGGATTATATAAATTAGATTGCATACATATAGTAATAAGTTTAAGTCATACCATATGAATTGCATCTCACATATCATTAAAGTAAAATCCATGCATATCAAATTTAGATTAAGATTGCATATAATTAACATTTAAAAAAAAAAAAAGAAAAATTAGGTGTCATGTCATTTAGAAAATCATGTTTAGGGCATGCATTTTTATTAACATTTTTTATTGAATGTTATTTTATTGATTGTGCACCCGCATGATCACCATTTGCATGTTAGTAGTTTAGGTTTAAATTAATCAACATTGCCTGCTAAATATTTTTGAAATTAAAATAAAAGGTACCGAAAGGGCGTTAGATTAATCTAGCGTAATCATGTCCCCGGACCTATTGAATCTCTGGTTCGCAATAGTAAAGTATTCTCCCATACTTTACTTGGGTTTCTAACCAGCCCTAATTGGTTAGTGGCGGCTCCAAATTGAAATTGCATGTTTAAATGAATTAATTTCTATCAAGTCGCGATTGGTAGGACTTGGGAGGGTCCGCGCCAAGTCTTCGGACTTAGTAATCCATTAACCTAAACTTCTAGGATTGCCCCTGAAAATTTAGGTCGCGACATGCACCTATTCACCCCCTTCTAGGTGTTTATACTAGCTATCTCAATTGGTATCAGAGCATGTGTACTCACTCTGTTTGAAGTGTTTTACTTCAGAGTTAAAGATCAATGGCTAGTATGCTAGCACCAGGGCTGATGGAAGGACAAAGCAATACGAGACCACCCTACTTTGATGGAAAGGATTACAACATCTGGAAAAACAAGATGAAAGCTTTCCTACGATCAAAGGATCCTCTGAGTGGGACGTTGTAGAAAAAGGAATTACTCCTACGGCTGCATCGAGTCTCGAAAGAGGGAAAGAAACCTGTTGAGACCAGCGGAATGACTCGGGAAGAGATAAACAAGAGACAAGCACTCGATGCAAAAGCAATTTACTCTTTATATTGTGCTTTGTCACCAACTGAATATAATAAAATATCTTCTTGTGTTACAGCAAAAGAAGTCTGGGACAGATTGCATATCACCTATGAATGAACAGATCGAGTGAAGGAAACCATAATTAATATTCTTCTCGGTCAATATGAAGCCTTCAAAATGAAATCGGGAGAATTTATAACCGACATGTTTAGCCGTTTTACGAGATATTGTCAATGGTCTTGAGAATCAAGGACAAAAATTTCTGATCCCATGAAGGTAAACAAGCTACTGCGTGGACTCTCCAAGGATTGGAATCACATAAAGACTTCGATAAGAGAGACGCAAAGAATTATGCCACTATTTGTCGACGAGCTGATTGGAACTCTTCGATCTTATGAAGTGGAACGGATCAATGAAGATGAAGATCCAAAAGGTAAGAAATCCATTGCATTAAAATCAAATGATGATTCGATGATCTGATTCGAAGATGATATGGACGATGAGGAGCTTGCTCTCATGAAAGAAGATTCAGAAAACTGAATAGAAAAGGAAGAAGGTTCAACTCAAAGAAACAAAGCTTTCAAAGACAGCGAGACCAAGTCGGTTGATGATGAGGAACCAAACAAAGATGTAGTCTCGCTTTGAATGTAAGAAAAAGGGACACATCGGACCCAATTGTCCTCTTCGAAGAAGAAGAGAGGAAAAGCTGATAAATTTCGAAAAGCTCTCAAAGCCAAACTTGGAGTGATACGAGAATGTGAAGAAAGTAATAATGAATATGCCAATCTATGTCCGATGGCACAATCGAATCGGACTGGATCGGGACTCGCAGTGAATTTGAGGTAAGTGATGTTAAAATTCCTGTCAAAGTTTCTAAATACATTGATGAACTGTGTTTTAGTCTTAAGACTTCTCTCAAAAGAATTTCCGAACTGAAAAGGAAAACTCAGCTCTAAAACAAAAGGAAAATGTCTTAGTATAAAGAGTTAAAAGTCTAGACTTGATTGTTTCCACTCTTAAAGAAAATGAAGATAATCTTTTAAAAGAAAATGCTCTTTTAAAAACTGACTTATCAAATACTTCAAAGAAATTTTCAATAGGGTCTGAAAAACTTGAAAAAATTCTTTCAGCTCAAAGACCTTACTTCAATAAGTCCGGTCTAGGTATGACAAGAGAAACAATTCCCTCGATTGATTTTCCTAAAGTAAAAGAAAGAATTAAGAAAAGACCTTCGAGGGAGGATTACAAAAATCATTTCAAGAAAGTTTTTGTAAAATCTGTAGGTAGAAATGCTCTCAGATGTTCAAAGTGCAAAAGTCTGGATCACTTTGAAAAAGAGTGTCCTATGTTTGGAAACCTGTTAAGAAAGTATGGGCTAATCATTTATCTTACTAACGCCAAAGGACCCAAGAAAATTTGGGTACCAAAGAAAGCTTGAGACTTTATTTTAAATGCAGGTCTCCGTCAAGAAAAATGTAAAGTGGTATCTTGACGGATGCTCAAGACACATGACAGGAGACTCAAATTGTTTTATAAAGCTTGCTCAAGTAAAAGGTGGAAAAGTTTCATTTGGAGGAAACAACAAAGGAAGTATTGTGGGATTTGGAACTGTGAAAATTGGAAGTCTCACAATAAGTAATGTTTCCTTAGTGGAAGGACTCAATTACAATCTTCTTAGCATTAGTCAATTGTGTGATACTGGTTTCAAGATCTTCTTTCAAGAAGGAACATGTTCGAATCGGTAAAGACTCTACTCGATCTTTCATGGGTCGAAGACATGGAAATATCTATCTTCGGATGTGAAACCAAATGAATCGCAATGTCTTATCTCAATTCAAGACGAAGCAAGCTTATGGCACAAAAGCTTGGTCATGTCAATATGAAGCAATTAGCCAAAGTCTCATCAAAATAGCTTGTTCGAGGTCTACCCAAATTGCCATACCAAAAGACTGATCCATGCACTCCATGTATTCTGGGAAAGTAGGTAAGAAATTCATTTAAGCCAATAAATCATGTCTCTACTAATCATGTACTACAGTTGCTGCATATGGATATCTTCGGACCAACCAAAACCCAGAGCATTGGAGGTAAGAAATATTGCCTAGTAATTGTGGACGATTACTCCCATTTTACTTGGGTATATTTCCTTGCAAGTAAGTCCGAAACCTTTTCGTATTTTGAAAAATTTGCTAAAAAGGTTCAAAATGAAAAAGGATGTGTTATCTCTAGTATAAGAACATATCATGGAGGTGAATTTGAAAATCAAGATTTTACAAAATTTTGTGATGAATCGGCTTTAAGCATGTGTTTTCCTCTCCATATACTCCTCAGCAAAATGGAGTTGTGGAAAGAAAAAACAGATCTCTTCAAGAAATGGCTAGAACTCTTTTAATTGAAAGTAAGATTTCTTCACGATTTTGGGCTGAAGTCAAGTTTCAACAGCTTGCTATATCATCAATAGAGTCTTCTTAAGACCTATTTTAGAGAAAACCCCTTATGAGATATTCAAAGATAAGAAGCCTATTGTTTCATATTTTCATGTATTCGATTGCAAATGTTTTATATTGAAAAATGCAAAAGATCGAGTTGGTAAGTTTGAAGAAAGATCGATGAAGGTATCTTCCTTGGATATTCTACATCAAGCAAAGCTTACGAGTCTATAACAAGAAGAGCCGATCTGTGGAGGAGTCAATGAATGTCAAATTTCAAGACTCAACGCAAGATGAATCAAGTCGACTCATCAAAAAGAGTCTGAACTGTTCCAGAACCTTTCAAAGCTTACAACTCAAGAAGCATCTCGGACTACGGAAAACCAGCATCGGGTTGTTCGTGAAGATCTAAACAAAGAGAGAGATCATCAACCAGACACAAGTAACTAACCGGAAGCATAAGTCCAGTCATCCCAAAGATCTTATTATTGGCGAAATTAATGAAGGAATTCGCACTAGATCCAAAAGGCAAGAAGAGTCTAGTCTTTGTGGCTCGTTTATGAAATTGAACCAAAGAGCATAGAAGAAGCTTTATCGATGAAAGCTGGATTGAAGCTATGCAAGAAGAGCTCGAGACAGTTTAACGTTAATGATGTCAAATTGACATCCAAACCAAAAGGTAAAACGGTTATTGGAGCTAAATGGGTGTTCGAAACAAGATGAATGAGAAAGGAAAAGTCGTACGAAACAAAGCAAGACTCGTGGCCAAGGGATATACGCAAGAAGAAGGAATAGACTATGATGAGACTTACGCTCCAAAGTAGCAAGGTTAGAAGCTATTCGACTATTACTTGTGTTTGCTTGTTATAAGAATTTCAGGTTATTCCAAATGGACGTCAAAAGCGCTTTCCTAAATGGATTTATCCATGAGGAAGTTTATGTGGATCAACCACCAGGGTTTGAAGACTCAAAGACTCAAAGAAGCCAGACTCAGTCTTCAGACTGAAAAAGGCTTTGTATGGTTTAAAGCAAGCACCTCGGGCTTGGTACGACAGATTAAGTAAGTTCTTAATACAAAATGGTTTTCTCAAAGGTAAAGTAGATACAACTTTATTTATCAAAAATGAAAACAAAAGCTTCTTACTTGTTCAAATATATGTGGATGACATTATTTTTGGTTCCTCTAATGAAAATCTGTGCAAGAAATTTTCTAAGTCTATGCAGGATGAGTTTGAAATGAGTATGATGGGAGAGTTAACATTCTTTCTTGATCTTCAAGTAAAACAATTGAAGGAAGGAACTTTTATTTATCAAGAAAAATATGTTAATGATCTTGTCAAAAGGTTTCGATTGGAAAAGTGCAAAAAGACCGACATACCAATGTCAAGTTCTTTAAAGATAAACAAAGATGAAGAAGGGAAGAAAGTTGATCAAAAGCTATACAGGGAGCATCATTGGATCACTTCTTTATCTTACGCTTCTAGACCTGACATTTTGTTGAGTGTTTGCATCTATGCTAGGTTTCAATCAGATCCTAGAGAATCTCATCTCGGTGCTGCGAAACGCATCATTAAATACGTTGCTTCATCATCAAGCATCGGTCTTTGGTATCCTAAGAAGGGAGACTTTAATCTTAAGGATATTCGAGACGCGAGATCTGGCCGGTTGCGAGTTGATAGAAAGAGCACTTCGGGAACTTGCCGGTTGCTTGGAAACGGGGATGGTGTCTTGGTTTTCAAGGAAACAAAGCACCGTGTCTCTTTCAACAACGAAGCGAGTATGTAGCTCTTGGAAGCTGCTGTTCGCAAATTCTATGGATAAAACAACAGCTAAGAGACTTTGAAATTGAAGACTCATGCACGAAGATTAATTGCGACAACACCAGCGCTATCAACCTCACCAAAAATCCAATTCTCCATTCAAGAGCAAAGCATATAGAGATTCGACATCACTTTATTAGAGACCATGTTCAAAATGGAGATGTTTCAATTCAATTTGTTGACTCAAAGAATCAATTGGCGGATATATTCACAAAGCCTTTGGAGAAAAATCAATTTGAATCTATACGTTCCAGACTCAACATTTTGAGGTATGAGGATATCAAAGTCTAAAGACTTTCAGACTCGGACTTACAAGACTTTATCTGAAAGATAGTCTTGGCACGACTGTCAGACTGTAAGTCTTTCTCTCTCTAATCTTATCTTGAAAAGGTACGATCGTCAGACTGTGTTTAAATTATTGCTATATTTAATTGACGAAAATATTGCATCATTTCATTTTCAAAAAGGAAGTTATTTTTGAAATGGTTATTTTTGCGGAAAAAGACAGTTATTTTGAAAAGGCATCTTTTTATTTCCTTTGAGACGGTTCGTTTATCTCTCTTTTAATCGATCGTGCACTGTCGATTCCTCTTCACTTTACTCTCAAAACCCTAAAAAGCATCGATCCTCCATTCCCGTTTGTCTTCTTTGTTTAATCTTCAAAAAGTTGCCATCTTTCCTGGGAAAGTCAAGCAAGGAATCTTCCAAAAACTGAGAAAGATGTCATCTTCAAGAAAGTCTTCGAGAATCACAAGCAGGGGACCACGGCGAATGAGTGAGAGGCCTACACACTTTGATCTTACTGAAGAAGAAGTGACTCTAGAATAGCAAGCGAGCCCACAACATTCTCGGCAGCGTCATTCTCCACCATCTAGTCCTCAAGGCGTTGATCATCAACAACGGGAAGAAATTATCGAGGATGCGGACCAGTAAGAGTTCAAAAGCCCGCTTTTATTTACAAGCTATATCGTGCCTTAAAAGGAATTCGTACTCCTTTGAACTATGTTGATGATTTTCTTAAAGACAAAGGATATAGGAACGAATATATCTTTCTGCGAAAAATGGAAAGTTTGGGAATTGCTCGTAAAGGGGTGGCTGAGGAAACCCTTGCGAATATCCCAAGTGATCCTCGTGATTGGGGCCGAATCACGTAGATGGAAATGATGATGACAATGCAGACAGCCTATTTCAACCGAAAATGGGTATTGCGGCTGAAATTCAAGGAAAAATGGGAGATTTGTTTAGATCAAAGGAACAAAAGGATCTGTACTCGAAATTGCTGAAGCGTGGGGTAATAAACCCTAGGAGTGTAAATTTTGATTTTCTGGATCTTTGTGAATGTGAACTTGAGGGAAAAGTTCAATCACCTTCAACTTGAAAAGTTACATTTTCGACAATACGAGGCTTATGCTTGAATTAACTGCATATTTCTATTCAAATCTTAGCTTTTTGCATGCAAATAGATTCTCCTTCAACATTAAAGACCAAGATTATGTTGTGGATATGAACATGCTGGCAGATGTGTTAGGAGTTGAAAGAGGAAGATATCAACCAATTAAAGTTTCCATTCTTTGGAGCCACACTTGAACCGGTAAGGACGGGAGAACAGATGAGAAGATCACCTATTTAAGGATGAGAGCATTCAACATCTTGCTTCACAAGATTGTGATTAATTGCCTCCGACCGAAATCAACTTCCAAGACTGATGTGTCAAGTTCAGAGGCCAAGCTGATGTATGCCATTCTCCTTGGGAAAAGGTTTTCTCTCCCTCACACTGTCATGTTTCATATGTATAGAGCAATAATGAAGGACAGAGGTCAACTCCTTACCCAAGCCTTGTTACGAAGTTATTCGGACATCTGAATATTCAGCCTCCACAAATCTTTCGTGTTCGACCATGCGATCATATGGTGGTAGGACTGAAAATGGTGACCAAAATGCGTCCGAAGGAACCGAGCAAGGAGTTGGAGAAATTCAAGGAGAAGACTCCTGCCAAATCTCATCAAATCCCTTCTGTAGCTAAGAGAAAAGGGAAGGAGCCCATGGTTGCTCCATCTAAGAGAAGAAGAGCTCTCCTCGTTGAGGATGAAGATGATGAGGATGATATCACCATCTCTGCATTGGCTTTGAAGAATTTAAGTCATCCAGTCCTGTTCCACTGAAAGAATCGGAACAAATGACGAAAGAAGCAGAGGAGAAGGAAGAAGAAGAAAGAGAAGCTGAAAAAGAAGCGAGAGGAGGAAAGACCAAGAAGAAAGAAGAGAAGAAGGAGAACCCGAGGAAATCTCTTCTCCACTGTAGGCATGGAAACGGGGGAGATCAAGAGAAAGGAGTGAAGTCTTCATATCTGATGCAAGTGAAGGAGTCGATCGCTCACCTACGGACCCGGAGGATGTTTATGCATCTCAATTTCCGAGAGGAAGGTCATGAAGTTTCATCGCCAAACCTGCGAGATTATGCTGATCTACCATCGTCGCATTTACTCCATCGAGATCGAGCCGAAGCAAGTACTCGGACCGATAATGGAGCAGATTTTCGCAGAATCATGGATATTCTCTTGGAAATGCGAGGTCAAATTTATGCCTTGGGATGTGAGGTTCAAAGCTTGAAGAATGAAGGTCAAGCTTCTTCCTGTTCATTGAATGATAAGATGCAAGCCCTCTCTATTCCGAGAATCGAGGCCAATGCCAAGAGTGAGGAGATTGCACGGCTAAAAGAAGATTTTAAAAGGCTGGAAGGCATCGTTCGATCTATGGAAGATTTCCAGGCTTGTCCGCGTTCCCAAGCAATCTTGACTTCATCTCATCCTTTTTAATGATGACAAAAAGGGGGAGAGATGCAAGATTTGAGCAAACTTTCAAACCTTCAATCATTAAACTTTTAACTGTTTGTTGGATTGTTTTGTTTAAACTCTGTTTGACTTTGACTTTGTTTTGTGTCTGGATGAGAACTAAACTAGACTTGGACTTGACTACTTCTATTAAACTAGTATTGATATCTTATGGATGGCTTTATCATTTACTAGACTAACCTATTTTCTGTGGTTGCAGATTCTAGTGTTATTCTTTTAACCATTTATCTCTATAAGATATGCATATGTGTTCGAGAAATGTTTTGCGGGTCAAAGTTATCCAAATCTGCAGAAAAGTTTTGTCACCATCAAAAAGGGGAGATTGTTGGAGAAATCTTCTTGAAGTGTTTTGAAGTTGACAAAACGTTTCTATCGTCTAGTCGAAGGCTTGCGGACTCATTATTTAAAGTCGAAGACCTCCCGGACAGCCGGACTCAAGACTCAAAGTCTATCCTCATTGACAGACTCTAATCCGTTGAAGAAAGGCTATCCAGAACTGAATGTTTCGTTAAGGATTTAACCTTATCATCTGAAGAAGACCTCGTGGCTGGAGAAGACGTAACAGAATCCTTTGATTGATCGAGATTGATTCGATGATTGTCTAAATATTATTGGAAGGTTCTACTTATGGAAACCGAGATCCTGATTGTATGGGCGAACGGGATTGATGGGCTATCAACACGTTCCTTTAATAGCTCGAACAATCTTCCTAATTGATTCCGTCCAACGGGTAGATTGGAGGAATTCCTTTGGTAAGTGCCAACGGGTATGATGGCATAAAGGAGTATATAAGGAAGACGTTCTTAGTTGTTCGAGGTGTGCGCGATAGAAGAATTCCAAAGTCTGAAGCTCTTTTGTTTAGACAATTCCTTTGAGCAAATACTTGTATACAAAAGAGAGTCTATATTTGTGAGAAACCTTGAGGAGGTGTGAAAGAACATCTACACCTTGGAATCAAGGCAAAGCTGTGCTGTAACTTCTCTTTTGATCATAGTGAAATCCAGCCGATGGGCTGTCGGTGCGAAGAGTGGACGTAGGCTTGGAATAAGCTGAACCACTATAAATCATGTGTTCATTTTTCTCTTCCTCACTCTCTTTACCTCGATCGTATTTCATTTTGTTAATCAAGAGAGAATTTCCTTTCTATCGTTTGCCAAGAATAGCTTCCGTATCTCGATAAATTGTTTGTGCACCTATTCACCCCCCTCTAGGTGTTTATACTGGCTATCTCAGAAACCCATTTCGTGGGTCGCTAGTCGGGGCTGGTCGGGGCTGGCCGGGGCTGCTCCGGTGGCCAAAACGGCAAGGGAAGGCCGGCGGAGGGTGAGGGGGACGTCGGAGAGGTCCGGCGGTGCTGGGCGGTGGCCGGAGCTGGCCGGACAAGGTGGAACGGGGGCTGGGTCGCGGCTGGATCGCGCGGGGGAGCACGCCTGGGCGCGAGGGACGAGTGGCGGGATGCGAGGGCAGCGTGTGGGCGTGCGGTGCGGCGGCAGGACGAGCGGCGACGGTTGGCGGCGATGATCCTCGGCGAGCTGCTGTCTCTGATTTATGCTTCTGGTTTCGCTTGTTCAAACGCACGGGGAGGAAGAAGGAGAAGAAGAAAGAGAGAGAGAGAGAGGATAGGTATTGACCGGTCAAAAGGGAAGAGAGAGATAGGAATCGGTGGGGGGGGGCGCTGTCCGCACAGGAGAAAAGGGAGAGGGAAGAGAAGAGAGAGAGAGAGAAAAGAGAGAAAAGAAGAGAGAGGGAGAGAGAGAAAAATCAAATAAAAATAACACTTATTCTTATTTTCTTTTCTTTTCTCTTTCCCTTTTCATTTCCTTTCGGGTTTCAATTTTTCTTCCGATAATTTCTTTATTGAAATTTCGGACTCGTCAACAATTTGACGGACAATGAGACAGGATCCTAAAAATAAGAATTATGACGCGCTTAAAATTCGATTCCCGAAATCGAGTTCAATTTCGTGGTTAAAAATCGATCAGACGTGATTTTAGCCCAATTCAACCAATTAGGTAACTTTTAGGGATTTTACAGCTGATACATCCCTTAACGGCTTTACCCAATAGGTTAGTTAACTCGTGAGTGATCAGCTCAGAGAAAAAGGGCTATAGGCACGTCGACGAAATGCCCATTTCACTTTATCGAAACGGGGTCGAATTTCAGGATGTCACAACTCTTCCCCTCTTATAAAAATTTCGTCCTCGAAATTTAAACCATTACACTTTGATCAAAAAGGCGGGGTACAACTGTCTCATCGACTCTTCAGTCTCCCAAGTCGTTCATTCAATATCGTGGTGTTACCAGACCACTTTGACCAACGGAATGGTCTTTGTACGCAGAACTTGCTCTTTATGATCGACAATCTGAACCAGGCTTTCCACGTATGACACACGGTCATCCACGTCCAATTCCTCGAAATTGAGCACGTGGGTCGGGTCAGGCTTGTACTTCCTTAACATCGACACGTGAAAGACGTTATGCACTTGCGCCAACCTTGGCGGCAACGCAAGACGATACGCTAGGTTTCCGATTCTTTCAAGAATCTCAAACGGACCTACGTACCTTGGACTTAGCTTGCCTTTCTTACTAAAGCGCAAAGTTCCCCTCATTGGTGACACTTTCAGAAAAACGTGATCACCAACTTGGAATTCCAAAGACCTTCGACGCTTATCTGCATAACTTTTATGCCTGCTCTGCGCTGTCTTTAATCTGTCTATGATCACTCCCACGGCATCTACTGATTGCTAAACCAACTCTGGGCATGTTATCTTCCTTTCTCCAACTTCATCCCAACATACTGGAGTTCTGCATGCTTTGTCATACAACGCTTCAAATGGAGCCATCTTGATGCTCTGCTGATAACTGTTATTGTAGGCGAATTCCACCAGATGAAGTTGATCCTCCCAACTTCCTTTGAAGTCTATTACACACTCTCTCAGCATGTCTTCAAGAGTCTAAATTGTCCTTTCCGACTGGCCATCCGTCTAAGGATGATATGCCGTATTGTATTGAAGCTTTGTACCTAAAGCACTCTGTAAACTCTTCCAAAAAGCAGCCGTAAATCTCGGGTCTCTATCGGATGTTATCGTAACCGGCACTCCATGCATACGAACCACCTGACGCATATACAGGTATGCGTGTCTATCCAGACTTAGGTTCTTTCGAACTGCAATGAAGTGAGCCGACTTTGTCAACCTGTCGACTACTACCCAAATCGAATCATTTCCTCTTTGACTCCTTGGTAGTCCAGTCATGAAATCCATCGTGATATGTTCCCATTTCCATTCTGGGATCGCGAGAGGTTGCAGAAATCCTCCCGGCTTGCAATGCTGGGCTTTTACTTGCTGACAAGTCAAACACTTGGCCACATATTTGGCGATGTCCGCCGTCATACCTGACCACCAGAAGTGTTGACGCAAGTTTTGATATATCTTGGTACTTCCAAGATGAATGTTGTAGCTGCTACGATGTACTTTGGATAAAATTTCTTCTCTAAGCTCGACATCGTCAGGTACAACCAAACGTCCTTGAAACTTAGAGTCCCGTCATCAGCAATCTGAAAATCAGCCTTCATTTTATTTGCGTCTTCCTGAAGAATTCTCTGTACATCTGGGTCTGTCGGTTGGAGTTGCTTGATTCTGACTTGAACATCCGGTTCAATTCTAATGGTGGCCATAAGACTCGAGAGGTGGCCTACCTCAAATTTGAATTCCGAATCTCGAGCTCTCTCGATTAAATTCCACTCATTAACTAAGATTTGCGCTATTGAAGACTTCTGACTCAATGCATCGGTGACCTTGTTCGCCTTTCCCGGGTGATATAGAATGTCGCAGTCATAGTCTTTTAGTAATTCCATCCATCGGCGCTGTCTCATGTTCAACTCCTTCTGAGAGAACAAATACTTGAGACTCTGATGGTCTGTGAAGATCTGAAACATTTCTCCGCACAAGTAGTGCCTCCAAATCTTCAACACAATATGATGGCTACAAGTTCTAAGTCATGCGTCTGATAATTCAATTCATGAGGTCTCAATTGCCGGGAATCGTATGCAACAACTCTACCATGTTGCATTAGCACGCAACCCAATCCCCTGAATGACGCATCACTATAGATCTCGAATCCTCCAGGACCAGATGGAATCGTCAGCACAGGTGCGGTAGTCAGCTTTTCTTTCAGCTCTTGGAAACTACGCTCGCACTTGTCTGACCATACAAATTTCTCTTCTTTCTTCAAGAGCTTTGTTAGAGGCGACGCTATCGATGAGAACCCTTCCACAAACTGTCTGTAATAACCTGCTAACCCCAGAAAACTTCTGATTTCTGTCATTGTTGTCGGTCTCGGCCACTTGATCACGGCTTCTATCTTGCTTGGGTCGATGGAGATTCCTTCTCCGGAAATCACATGACCTAAGAACGCAACACGAGTCAACCAAAACTCGCATTTGCTAAACTTAGCATACAGCTAATGAGTTCTTAAGGTCTGAAGCACTACTCTCAGATGATTCTCGTGCTCTTCATTACTTCTCGAATAGACCAAGATATCATCAATGAACACAATCACAAACTGATCTAGATATTCCTTGAACATTCTGTTTGTCAAATCCATGACAGGAACTGGAGTGTTTACCAGGCCAAACGATCTTACAATACTCTCGTAAAGACCATATCAAGTACGAACAGCTGTCTTTCGTACAACCTCCTTCCTGGTTCGTAACTAACGACTTCATAATCTCAAGTCGACCTTTAAAATATCGATACTCTTTATAACTAGTCACACCATTCATTGATCTTTGGCAAAGAACACTTGTCCTTGATCTTCACCTAATTGAGTTGACGATGGTCGATACACACTCGCAACAAACCATCTTTCTTCTTCTCACAAACAAAACTGATGTTTCCTCAAAGTGATGCACTGATATACACAAATTCCTCATTCATCAATCTTCACATCTGCATCTTCAATTCTACCAATTCAGACAATAATAGCTGGTAAGAAGCCTTCGAGAGTGGCTCTATCCTGGTGCTATCTCAATTGCAATTTCAATCTCTCTTTATGGCGGTAACCCTAGCAATTCCTTTGGAACCATCTTAGAAATTTTCTGTATCACGGCCATCTTCTTCTCATTCTATTTCTCAACTGACACATCCACTACAGCTGTCAAATCAATCTTGGCAATCTCCGTCTAACAAACGGATTGTCTTTAGCCATCGAGATTAATGAAATCGAAGATTCTTTTCGACTCTTAATAATCTCGACATTTTCGCAACTAATAGATTAAACTGGATAATTCCATGACCATGGTTCCTTATCACCAGAAACTTTATGAACTCACACTATTCATGTGGCGTCAAACTCACACCTCAACAACTAGTCAAGCATAACTATTGCCAGTGATTCTCCTTTCTTTCACTTATTTCAACCATTTAAGTTCTACCAATTCAGCACAAAACTATGCTGCGCTGCTCTGATAAAATCACTTTCAACACATTCTTTCTCTGATCGGTGCAAGATCCATTCTACTCTCATTCCTTTCGCCATCCTAGTTGCGTTCTAGCCGCAGTAGTGAGGTCTATGCTACCTTAGACTTCCACTGACAGTCCTTCACTTGATGGCCATGCTGGTCATCATCACAACAGGTTCTAGTCATACTCGGACACTGGATTTATCCATGCTTCCTTCTACAATTCTGACACCCATCAGGTGAGTCTTCTATCTCCTGCCAAGTGACAGCACACATCAGTCTACTAAGACCACTCCTAACCAGATATCACTACTGGCTATACTCCAAACAATTTCGCGTCCTAGGAAGGACATAAGACCAGTCTCCATTATCACGTCCGAAACAACCTGATCTATTAGACTCGGTGCTGACTTGACTATTCCACCCTTCCTCATGAGTGGAATAGAATACTTTTCTCTCAACCTCGGTCCTTTCCCTGATCGATTTCCATTTATGCCTGAACTGGATCTATACCTCGGCTCGAATGCAATGACTCGCTCCCGGATCACATCTCCACTCTGGATCTCAGCAAGTGAGGCGACAACGATGGTTGCGATACTAACGGCATCTCGATCTTAAGCCTACTAGATCTTCCAGTTCCCAAGGAACACTAGCATCAGAACGATCCTGTCGAACTTAGGATCATTCGATGCTGCTACACTAGTACCAACCGGCAGTGGTACTCTTACGCTTAAGTTGGCTAGAGTTGACACTCTGCCACAACCACCTCGGGTACCAACCTTTGTCAGTACATTATCCCGAGTCACAGAGGACATTGCCCTCTTACTAGAAGTTCTCAGCTCTTGCTGGCTCATGGTTCAGTCTTTACATTGCAACCCGTCTTCCAAACCCACACTGGATTAGAAGGTGAGCGATCCACACACAACAAATAATTCTAGCATTCAGCTAACACAGACATGCACCATCATGAATTTAAAGGCCTTTCCTACTAACTATCCCATGGTTAACGCTCCTTATCACTCCAATCTTCAACTTCGCTCTGATACCACAAAAGGGGATGTCACGTCCCGATCCTCGGGCACGCACACATCCTTCACACTTGGTCGATTTTATAATGCGATATCCTAGGACTATGTATCGCCGACCCTTTCATTTTATTAAGCACATGCCGAAGCAGTTAAAATCCCCAGACAAAAAAATGATGGGATAGAAAAGCAGAGCCATATTTTTCATATTGAAATTTATAACCAAACTTTTATACAAAACACAAACCATTTCATAACTATTCACATCAAAATGGAAATCTCAAAAGAAGATAGGATCTCAATCCATCCAGGCCGTACTCAAGACCCCTCTCGGGACTATCTTCTTCTTCCAAAATTCTTCTCCTCAGGTTTTACCTCCGAGTTCTCCTTCCTAGACTCCTCCTCCTCAGCTCCTCATCGGGGTCCTGAAATGTTTTCCCCAAACTGGGATGAGACTACGTCTCAGCGAGTTCTACCCCACTAAGCCCGATTAGTAAACCATTATACTATAAGCTGCCTAAACACACACATGTCAGAAGACGTACCTTGGCATCAGATTCCACATGCATATTAGTACATATCAAATAGGCACCCAAGCAATCACATCACAGATCGAAGCATCGATATCGACCTAGTCGATTACACGCCAACAAGACCAATCACGGTCATTCTCATTCAATTAATCAATTCACAACATCCAATCAAGGCAAAGATCAATCGACTTAGTTGATTACATCTCAGTCGGACCATTTCTAGGTCATTAACTCCATCCCATAAAACCTCCAATAATACACTTAGTCACAGAGCTCCATTAATTCTCTCGGGTGTCGCTTTCGCCAAGGTGACATAAGTAACAAACAGTCTACGTGCGTTCTTTAAGACGCCGTTTTCGCACAGTGATATTCCTCATCACCGAACCACGCCCGTCATAGGTCACAAATCACTGACAGTCTACGTGCGTTCTTTAAGGCGCCGTTTTCGCACAATGATGTCCTTCATCACCGAACCACGCCTGTCACGATTCATAGGTAGTCTACGTGCATCCTTTAAGGCACCGTTTTCGCACAGTGATATCCTTAATCACCGAACCACGCCTACCATAAGTCATAGACAGTCTACATGCGTTCTTTAAGGCGCCGTTTTCGCACAATGATGTACTTTATCACCGAACCACGCCTGTCTATACTTCGTACTTGATCGGTCTTAGCCAATAGAATTCTCAGTTAGCTCTCATCGCTCTCTCCACTTACAGCTCAACAAGGCATTACAATAGCTAACTAGCCATACTCGGCCATCTACCAATCAATAATTCAATTTCACTCAATTTCAATCAATTTAGGGTAAATCCCTAAAATATCACAATTTATTTAATTTCATACAACGTAGAGCTCAAATAAATAAACGGACTGTGCCACGACAATCAGCACGAGATTTCGGTCGTTGGCCATCAAAATCTTAATTTCCGAAAAATAATTAATTAATTAATTAATTTCGAAAATTAATTAATAATTATTAAAAATTCAATTTAGCACAAAATAAACCCAATTAAATAAACGGACTTCACCACAGTCATCATCAGCATAATATTCCGGTCATTTACCATCTCAATTGAATTTTCGGAAAATAAATAATTAATTAATTAATTTCGAAAATTAAATAATTAATATTAAAACTTCGATTCAGCTCAAAATAAATCCCGATTAAATAAACGGACTTCACCACGGTCATCAGCATAATATTCTGGTCTCGGGCCATCCCAGTTGAATTTTCGAAAAATAATTAATTAATTAATTAATTAATTAATTTAATTCCGAAAATTAATATTTAAATACCAAAAATTCCACTTAGGCCGGAAAAGCCTAATTGGAGCCCACTAAGGGTCGGGAAAAATCCCGAGACACTTCCAATAAATAGTAGACCACGTCTACTTGCTAATTACACAATCAATTTGGCTAATTCGCATCACAATTGACTAATAAATGCTAATCCATACTAATCTAACCACCTAAACCTAATTAATTAAAACTAAACCAACCTTAAGCATAATTAGCCAACTAATCAGAGATTAGTGAGATTACTCTCCAAATCGCGCGCAAATCGGATCAATCCGACGGGGATGGCGCGAGGAACGATTCTTCCCAAAGCACGGCTCGGGTTCGGTGCCCGAAAACGGCTCAAAAGTGGGCCTAAAGCCGCTAGAAACCCATTTTGTGGGTTGCTGGTCGGGGCTGGTCGGGGCTGCTCCGGCGGCCAAAACGGCGAGGGAAGGCCAGCGGAGGGTGAGGGGGACGCCGAAGAGGTCCAGCGGTGCTGGGCGGTGGCCGGAGCTGGCCGGACAGGTGGAACGGGGCGGGTCGCGGCTGGATCGCGGGGGAGCACGCCCGGCGCGAGGGACGAGTGGTGGGATGCGAGGGTAGCGTGTGGGCGTGCGGTGCGGCGGCGGGACGGGCGGCGACGGTTGGCGGCGATGATCCTCGACGAGCTGCTGTCTCTGATTTCTGCTTCTGGTTTTGGTTTCGCTTGTTCAAACGCACGGGGAGGAAGAAGGAGAAGAAGAAAGAGAGAGAGAGAGAGAGAGAGAGGATAGGTATTGACCGGTCAAAAGGGAAGAGAGAGATAGGAATCGGTAGGGGGGGCTGTCCACACAGGAGAAAAGGGAGAGGGAAGAGATGATAGAGAGAGAAAAGAGAGAAAAGAAGAGAGAGGGAGAGAGAGAGAAAATCAAATAAAAATAACACTTATTCTTATTTTCTTTTCTTTTCTCTTTCCCTTTTCATTTCCTTTCGGGCTTCAATTTTTCTTCCGATAATTTCTTTATTGAAATTTCGGACTTGTCAACAATTTGACGGACAATGAGATAGGATCCTAAAAATAAGAATTATGACGCGCTTAAAATTCGATTTCCGAAATCGAGTTCAATTTCGTGGTTAAAAATCGATCAAACGTGATTTTAGCCCAATTCAACCAATTAGGTAACTTTTAGGGATTTTACAGCTGATACATCCCTTAACGGCTTTACCCAATAGGTTAGTTAACTTGTGAGTGATCAGCTCAGAGAAAAAGGGCCATAGGCACGTCGATGAAATGCCCATTTCACTTTATCGAAACGGGGTTGAATTTCAGGATGTCACATAAATGGTGGACAATGATGCCAAAGCGATAGTGATTGGAGATGGGACGATGAAAAATCGAGAGCTATGCCGAAGGAAAAATGCAAGGGCCAAGTATGAGCAAAGGCGAGAAGAAGAAGAAAGTTAATGTGGGTAGATAATTCGTGAAATTGTTGAATCGAGGGAAGATGTCAATGGCTTGAAGAAAGAGCTAGCAAACTTTGCTGATTTACTACAAACCACTAGAAATAATTTTGGGTTTCAATAAATTAGAAACGCTTATGAGAAAGTTAATGTGGGTAGATAATTCGTGAAATTATTTTCTTTTTTTTTTGTCGAAAATAGGACTTTCATTTCATTCTGGAAAACGAGAATTACATGGAAATGACAAGTTGAAATCGGAGTATAAAATATTCCAAAGGAGTTGCGGGGGTTCACACTTCCAAGTTGAGGGGAGGGTTTTTAGGCGGAAAGCTTTTGCTATCCAATCTACAGCGTAATTTGCATTTCTCGAACAATAAACTACCCTTACATGAGGCATTTGGGCCAATATATGTCGGCATTCTTGGACCAAATCTTTCACAGTCCATGGGTCATCTATCTGTCCCAATAGTGTATCCACAACCGTGCGGCAGTCAGTTTCACGAAGTAAAGTCTTCTTCGGTTCGTGTACTTTCCCCTCGTGCGTCTCCTCCCTCTGTTTCAGCAGTCGCAAGCCATGGAGCATCGCTAGGGTTTCTACCTGCACTGGTGAAGCAGCATGGACGTCTTTGGCGAAGCCCTCGACAATTACGCCCATGGAATCGCACAAAATACCAGCAATCGAGCTCAGAGGTTCTCCTTCTGCCCACGAACAGTCAACATTCAGCTTCAAATCTCTGCCTTCCGGTGTTGTCCAGTTCGTAGGTGAGTTCGGTGTTGTTTCTTTTTTGTTTCTGTTGCACTGATTCCACCTTTTGAAGCTTCGATTTTGTGCTAGGGCAATCTCGATGATGGCCTTTGGTTGTGGCATTTTGGCTCGGAAGATGTAGTTGTTTCGGTGCTTCCAGATATGCCAGAGCACCTCCGCCACTAACCCTATGTTCGGTGAGTGTTTCTTTGCTTCAAAAAATTCCGCCAACCACTTGTCCATTCTAGTTACCGAGTGTATACTGGTGCTGAGATTTAAGTTTGATCTGACCATACACTAGCGATTTTTTTGCAGAAGAAAAATACATGCTCGACTGTCTCAGAGCATTTAGAGCAGAGCAAACATAGTGGATTAGGTAAGATACTTCTATGATAGAGTTTCTCTTTAGTTGGGGTAGCATCCTGACATAGACTCCACAAAAATACCTTTAATTTGGGGGGAATTGATAGGCGCCATAGTCTTGTCCATAGGGTTCGGGGTGGCTGGTATGATGTTGATGCTCTGTTTCTGGCTTACTGAATGGTGTTGTCATACACACTATTATAGCCACTTTTGACTGTGTAACTCCCTTTGTTGTTTCCTGTCCAAATCAACTGATCTGTTTCAGACTACACGGTGATAGGTATTGACAGGATATTATTAATAATTCTTCTTTCGAAAAGTTGTTGCAATAACGGTTCCTTTCACTCCCTTTTTTCCTCATCAATTAATTCCGTCACCATTTTAGGATCTTCTTTATTCACGGGGCCTCCTAGCACACCCTGTCATAACCAGGGATCTTGTTGGATATTAATGGATTTCTCATCGCCTACGATCCATCGTATTCCTGGTTCAATGGCATCCCGTCCCATGAGGATACTTTGCCATCCCCAAGATGGTCTTTGGCCTCTTTTTGCTTTCCATAAGTTTCCATTAGGGAAGTAGATACCTCTCCGGATATGTCCTTATAATGCTAAGGGTGATTGAGATAGTCGCTACGCTTGCTTTCCCAACAATGCTTTGTTTAAGGTGATTAAATCTTCAAAACCTAAACATCCCCTGTCTTTTCTGGACTTTAAAACCTCCCATTTCTTCCAATGCATGCTTTTCTTAACTTCGTTTTACTTCCACTAGAATGCTGCAATTCTTTGTTCAATAGCTTGACAGATCGAGATAGGTATCTTGAAGATGGACATTGCATATTGTGGCAATGCTTGCACAACAGTTTTAATCAAGATTTCTTTCCTAGCTTTAGACAGAAATTTCTCTTTCCATCCCTCTAGCTTCATGTTTACTCTTGCTAGAACCCATGCAAACATTAGTTTGACCCCAATCGGATGGTATCCTTAGGTATTTCCCAATCTTTTCAATGCTTGGCACTCACATTTCTTGGGCCATGTTCTCCTTCAAAGCTAGTGGACAGCCATTACTAAAGAAAATGTTTGACTTGTTTAGATTAATTGCTTGCCCCGTTGCATAGCAATATTGATTTAAGACAGCCGCCAAACTTTGACATTCTCTAATCATCCCATCCATGAAAAAGATGGCATCATCGGTGAATAGCAAGTGAGAAAGAGTTGGGCAATTTATGTTCAGCTTGATCCCTTAAATACTTCCATCCTCTATTGCTTTGTGCATCATCCAAGAAAGAACATTGGCTGTCAATATAAATAGATAGAATGATGATGGGTCTCCTTGTCTAATCCCCATGTTGGTGAGAAATACTCCATTAACTCTTCATTAACTTTCACATTAAACGCGACCGTTCACACATTGCATGATTAAATGTACCCACTAGTCTCAAAATCCCATCTGCAACATACTCATTTGAAGAAAGTCACATTCCACTCTATCATATGCCTTCTGCATGTCTAGTTTCAATATTGCTTGGAATTTCTTTTTCCTCTTCTTTATCCTCAGTTGATGTAACACTTCTTGAACAATTAGGATATTGTCTTGTATTTGTCGACCTTGAACAAAGGCACTTTGTTCATGTTCTATAATATGTGGAAGCCACGGCTTTAATCTGTTTGCTAAAACTTTTAATATGATTTTGTAGCTGGAGTTGCATAAACCGATTGGTCTGAATTGGCTTATGCTTTCTAGATTTTTAACTTTCGGTATAAGTGCAATGTGTGTTCTGTTGAGGATGGGGTCAAGGCTCCCTGAATCAAAAAAATTATGGACTAATAGCATCACATCCCTTTGTATATCTTCCCAGAAATGCTGGTAAAATTGTCCAATTAGGCCATTTGATCTTGGAGCCTTTAGTGTGCCTAACTGGAATACCGCTTCTTTCACTTCCTCCATTGAAATGGCAGCCATTAAACTTTCATTCATCTCCGCCGTCACTACTTTTTTGCATTGATTTAGTATGGGTTGGAAATTTCTGGAGCCCACCGAGTCATAGAGAGTTCGGTAATAGCCTACATTGTGTTGTTTGAGTACCTTGGGGTCCTTGCTCCAATTCTGGTCATCAATCTTTAGCACTATAATTTTGTTTCGTTGCCTCCTTTGGACATTTGTGGCATGGAAATATTTAGTATTTTTATCCCCCCATTGAAGCCAATTAATTCGAGATCTTAATCCCCAATACATTTCTTCCTGTCGCCATAGTTGATCGATGCTTTCTTTTATCTGCTGCATTTCTTCTTTGCTGGATTCTCTGTTTTTGCTATTTGTGATGTCCGTTAGTCACCTTTTGAGTCCCTTAATCTAATATGCTACATTAGAGAACTTCTGTTTACTCAAACTTGCTAAATCCTCCCTGACTTGGTGAATTTTCTGTGAAAAGCTACTATGGTCTGCAGCCCAATTGTCCATAATGACAATCATGCACTCTTTTTCTTTTAGCCAATATGCTTCGAATCTAAATTCTCTCTTCCTTTTGCCATGAACATGATGTAATGAGAGTAGAATGGGGCTATGATCCGATCCCACCGCTGGTAACGCCATAACTTCAACATTTGGAAAGGTAACTCACTATTCCATGTACATACAGCTCTATCTAAGCACTTTTTCACATGTTCTTCTCATTCTCTATTGTTGGTCCACGTGCACATGCATCCTTTACTATCCATGTCCATTAAAGAGCAATCATTTAGCATGTCCCGAAAGGCTGCAATGTGGTGGTAGTCTGCTTCCCTTTTGCCTTCTTTCTCCCAATTATATTGTATGTCATTAAAGTCCCCTATACATATCCATGGAAATGAATTAGATGCATGAAAGCAGCGAAGTTGTTGCCATAATTGTAATCTCTCATGGAAATTTGTTGGTGCATGTAGGAACGTTATCCTTATAAGCTGTTCACTTGCAGGATCCTCACATTCCGTATCAATAAAATGATGTGAGCTGCATTTAACTTTCATTTGAAACTCATCTCTCCACATTTGTGCTAATCCACCAACAATTCCTATTGGTTGTACCAAGAAAGAATTGTGGTAATTAAGTCTCATTCTCGCCCTTTCCATCATTGTTTCCTTGTTTTTTGTTTCCATCAAGAACACCACGCTAGGCCTTTCAAGAGCCACCAAGGCTCTAAGCTCTGGAATGTCAAGGGGTTGCCCAACCCTTGACAGTTCCAACTCAAAATCTTCATTATGTCCCCGGTGGCTTATTAGGGCTAGCCACCAAAACCCATTCTTTCCATTCTTTCACCAGCTGAACAGGTGTCTCTAGTAACTCCATCTCATAGATTAATAACATACTCATCTTCAACCTTCTTCTGTTTTTTTGCTTTTAGAAGTTTGGAACCCTTCTTGTTACTTCCTTGCATTTCAAGTAGCCTGCATCAGTAGAATCTAGCAAGTATAGTGGTTGTTTCCCTTTCCCTGTTTTAACTGATAATTCCCCTCTATCTTCTTCTCTGTGCTCAGTTGATGATGGGTTTTCTGCCCTTGTTTTACTTTGAGTAGGGCCAGCAACTGTCTCAGGTTCTCTGCTACCAACAATCTAAAGAGTAGTTAATTGGATGGGGGTTTCAGGTACATACTCCTCTTCCTCTTGAGTAGAGATAATTTTTCCATAGAAAGCTTCCCAATGAGAACTCATTTCCCGTATCTCCGCTTTGAGCCAAGGCCCATATTTCCCTACCTTGTTTTCTGTCCATTTTGTTTTCTCATAAAGAATTTCTTCACAAAATGAGGCGTTGTGCCCTAGTCTTCCATAGGAATAGCAATAATGAGGGAGGCATTCATATTTAAACTACACCCATATCTGTTTTTCTCTGATCTTCACTAGAGCCCCTGTTTTTAGGGGTATCGATAATGGAAGTTCAACTTTTGCTTTCCTTGTTTTGTTTAGCATATTTCCTCTAGCTTCTAACTGAATTTCCTTCACTTTTCCCACTTTTCTAGCACCATCAGCATATACTTCTTTTAAAATCCATCCAGGAGGCAATCCAATAATATGGACCCAAAAATCATAGTGCAAGAAGTCATAATGGTGTTCCTGTATATCAGGTGAGCATTGCTTGAGGACCAGCAAGTTGCTTGCAAAAGACCATGTGCCAAATTTTATTACCCGTTCTTTGTTCGCTTCAGTTTCAAATACAAAAGAGAAGAAGCCAGGTTCTTTTTGGGAAATTTCCATTAATTCTACTTTCCATGCCTTTTTCATTGTGTTGCAAAAAGCATGAAAGTTGACATTCGGTTTCAATAGTAATTTACCAAAGAGAGTATGTTTGCATTCAATAATTTTATTCATTGGGGCTTCCTCCCTAACGGCAACCACGTCATCATCAGACCATAAATGCCCTAAACTCTTGCATAGAGCAGCAATACGAAGCTGGTTTTCCTCCTTACTGTCCATTCTACCTTGCTATTGCAGAATCAGAACTTGGTGGGGACATACCTGCTTTGTCTGTTTTCCTGGGTTTTGGTTAGAGGGAGCTCCGAGCAACAAGATGGAGGGGAGATCAGTCGCTTTGAAGGATGGAGCATTACGATTCTCCATTTATTAGTCTGTGACTGGGATTTCTGAAGAAACGAAGATGGAGTAGGAGCATCAAGTAGCTCTCCAGCAATCATGGGCTCTTTAGGGAAATTTTCGTGCTTTAGGGTTTGTATATGGGGTTTTGGGTGTTGTGTTTGTAATGGGTATTCTATTTTTGAGGGAGTGGACGGGGTGGGTTCTTCATTTTGGGAGAGATGGAGACTAGAATCATGGGTTTTTAGGGTTTGGTTTGGCTATCACCTTAGGGGATAGGGAAGAAACTCCATTGAAGGAGAGAAACCTCTACTAAACAAGAGAAATCATGTCGATTGGTGGTGACTTGGAGCGTGAAATTGTTGAATTGAGGGAAGATGTCAATGGCTTGAAGAAAGAGCTGGCAAACTTTGCTGATTTACTACAAACCACTAGAAATGATTTTGGGTTTTAATAAATTAGAAACGAGCAAAGACTATAAGCACTGAAATGTTATGACCCTCTCCAAGCCAACCTTGATCCCTCGTTTTTGTCCAAATCTCTGTCGACAACACAAGAGAGAAAGATCGGCTGAATGTTGTCTATTTTGGTATGTTTTGTTTTAGTGGTTAAAATGTTTAGGAGGTGTCCAGAAGTTTTCTTTTTTCTTTTGATCTTTGATGGCGTATGTTTTTTATGTTGAGTTGCTAGTTTTTTTTTTTTTTTTTTTTTTTTTTTTTTTTTTTGGTCAAAAAAACAGAGTATATTATTCAAGGTAGCAAAATAGAACAACCCTTGTCTAGGGCTTTAGAGCATACAAGGTCCAGAAATGATTGAGGGGGAAAAATAGCCCAATTTGGTGGAAGGCTTCGGTGCCCATGGGCTTTAGCGGCCCAATCAACTATGTGATTGGCCTCTCTTCTGCAATGCTGAATTCAAAGATTAGGGAAATAGGGGAGCAGCGCCACGCATTCAACAAACAAGGCTCAGCTTTCCCACAGCATCGAGCTAGGTTGATGCAAAGCATCCACAAGGATCAGACAGTCGGATTCTAGTAGTAGGTGTTCTTGTTACTTCCCTTTTTGCATCAAATATTTGAGAGTGAGGTTAAGCGCTGTACCTCTATCTGTAGTGCTGAAGAAGCTGTGATGCTACTGGTGGAACTGTCGATTAGCTTTTCAAAGTGATCATGACACACACATGCCACTGCACCTTCATTGCTTGCTATTGGATAAGCCCCATCGATGTTGATTTTCACAACTCCAGGCTCTGGTGGGCGCCACACCTGCTCGGGATTTGCTGGTTGCGACCTAGAACTCAACTGCATCCTGTCACAACAACGTGTGATCCTTGCATTTGCAAGGGCGACTTCCACCACCTGTGTTGGATCCGGGTGCAGCTGCCTGAAAACAAACTGATTTTGGGCCTTCCAAATCTACCACAAGATGGATGCAAGCATCTCCAAATCAAGTAAGAGATCTCTACTCTCGATCAGATCTGCAAGCCAGGCATCTATTTGATTTACACTATATGATGGAATCTTGATCTTAACATGTGGGTGTGACCAACTGCCTTTTTTTATCCATAGGCATAATAGAAAAATATGTTCTGTTATTTCTGGTAGTTGGGCTTGGCATAGTTGACATATTGGATCTGGAATGATTCGTCTGTGATATAGATTATCCTTTGTGGACAATGCATTGTGGCATAAGGACCACATGAATATCCGTAGTTTAAGGGCTGTCTTCATGGTCCAGAGCTTGTTCCACAATTTCTTTAGGGTTTGAAAGGATGAAGAGGCGTGGTTGTGAGTGGCATTGTTTTCTGTAGATCTAATATAGTGGTATCCATTCTCTACTGTATACATGCCATTTTGCATCCCTTTCCAAAAGAGTTGGTCAACCGTGGAGTGGGTTCGTAGCTAAAAGGTTAGAATTTTCTCAATGGTCTGATCATCAAAACTTTTGCAAAGTAGAGGAACATTCCATATATTTTGTTCCGGAGTAATAAAGTCCGCCACCTTCACAGGTTCTCCTCTAGGTGCAGGCCCGCCTATGATACCTTTGGATAGCCATTTATCTTCTTGAATTCTAATCTTTTGCCCATCACCGATTGACCATTGGAGTTGATTCAATATTGAATCCCTGCCAATCAGTATACTTTGTTAACCCTAGGATGGTCTAGCTCCTTTTTCAGCATGCCAAAATTCCTTAGAAAGGAAATATAAACCTTTGAAAATTCTGCTCCATAAGGAGGATGGGTGTTGGATTAGTCACCACGCCTATTTTCCCAGTAAAGCTTTGTTGAAAGTAAGGAGATCTCGAAAGCCAAGTCCCCCGGTGTCCTTTCTGCTTTTGAGTATGTCCCATTTCTTCCAATAAATGCTAGATTTGCTGCAATGATTTTGCCACTAGAATCTTGCAATTTTCTGCTCGAGGGACTTATAAATAGACACTGAAATTTTAAAAATAGACATGGCATACTGCAGAAGTGCTTGTACGACTGTCTTTATCAGTGTTTCCTTACCACCCTTAGAAATTATATGCTCTTTCCACCCTTCTAACTTGAATTTACTCTACCCAAAATCTAGGCAAACATCTCCTTTTTAGAGCCCCCTTAATCAGATGGTATACCTAAGTATTTTCCAGTTTTTGCAATCACAGGAACTTTGAATTATCTCGCTAAGTTTTCCTATAACTTAACAAGACAAGCTTTACTAAAGAAAATCTCTTATTTATTCCGGTTCACAGCTTGTCCCGTTGCGAAACAGTATTGATTTAGTACATTTGCTAAATTCTGGCATTCCTGGAGTTTCCCATCTAAGAAAAAGATAGCATCGTTTGAGAGAAACCGATGAGATAGGGTAGGACACCACCTATTTAATTTGATTCCTTTGATGTTTCCCATGTCCACAGCTTGTTTGATCAATGTAGATAAGACATTCGCCGCCAGAATGAATAAGTATGGAGATAGAGGATCCCCCTATTTGAGCCCTCTTGTTGGATAGGAGTAGTTAAGGGTTCACCATTAAATTTGACGCTAAGGGAGACCGTTGTAATGCATTGCATCACCCATTGTACCCAAATAGCATGGAATCCCATTTGGAGAAGGTAGTCTTCTAGGAAATCTGGTTCCACCCTATCATAGGCCTTTTGCATATCTAACTTCAGTACGGCCGGAAATGTCTTCTTTCTTTTCCTAATCTTGAGTTGATGGAGTACCTCTTGGACCACTAATATGTTGTCTTGGATTTTTCGGCCACTCACAAAAGCACATTGCTCCATTGATATCAACTCAGGTAACCATGGTTTCATAAGGTTGGCTAGCACCTTGGATATAATTTTGTAGACAAAGTTACATAGATTGATTGGACGATATTGATCAAGACTTTATGGGTGCGGTACTTTGGGAATCAGGGAAATAATTGTCTTGTTAAAATCTGATTACATCACTCCTAAGGTAAAGAACTCTTGCACTAAAAGGAATATGTCTTCCTGTAGACTATCCCAATGATGTTGGTAAAAAAGTTTGTTCAATCCATCAGACCCAGGAGCTTCAGTGGCCCCCAATTGGAAAGCTGCTCGTTGTACTTCCTCTCAAGTGATCGTGGCTATTAGGATAGTATTCATCTCCTCTGTTACCACTTGAGGACATTGTGCCAAGATAGGCCCATAGTCGTGATGTCCCACTGACTTATACAAATTTTTTAAGAATTCCATCGTCATCTTCTTCAGTCTCTTTTGGTCTAGTGGTGGCATGGAAAAACTTGGTGTTTTTGTCCCCCCATCGAAAATAGTTAATCCTTGATTGCATTGCATAATATTGTTCCTCCTATTGCCATAACTGTTGTATTTCCTCTTTTAGTCAAGTAACCTGCACTTTGTCATAAGGGCCATTAGGTTGATTCATATGACTTTGAATTTGCTATTTCACCTCATGAATTTGATGATGGCCCTGAGAGAATTTCGATCAACTCCAGCTAGCGAAAGTCGCAGAGACAGCCTTTAACTTTTTGGGTAGTGCTGAGGCAATCGCTTGTAAGGATGCCCAAGAAGCTGTAATGACCATGCAACACTCTTTATCTTGTAGCCAAAAAGCTTCTATGGTAAATGCTTTCTTTGTTCAAACTAGGATTACTTCAATGTTTAACAGTAGCAGGCTGTGGTCAAAACCCAGAGCAGGTAAGGCAAAAACTTCAGCTTCTGGGAAATTTAGGCGCTAATCCATAGTCCATAGCACCCGATCCAGCCTTTCTTTGATGAAATCATCTCCATCTCCATTATTGACCCACGTGAATGCACAACCCTTACTTTCCACATCCATCAGAGAGCAATCATTTAAAAATTCACAAAATGAGTGCATTCGATGTGGTTCTGCTAGCCGCTTACCAACTTTCTCCCAATGATAGATTATCTCATTAAAATCTTTAGTGCACACCCACGGTAAGGTGTTATAATGGCTAATTTGTCGCAGGTCTGCCCATAAGGTTTGTCTCTATTGATACACCGCTGGTGCATGAAGGCATGTGAGACGCATTGGTATGTCAAACTCCACATCTGTGCATATCATATCAATAAAACCCAAAATCTAACGGTCCACACTCAAAGAAACTCGATCATTCCATAACACCGCCAAGCCACCAGACAAGCCAATAGGGTTTTTAACATGACAACTTGGAAATTTCAACCTCTTCTGGAGCCGTTGAAGCATTGCTTCCCAATTTTTGGTTTCCATAAAAATATAAAAAAAAAAAAAAACTATGCCGGGCTTTTCTTGAGCCACGAAGGCCCTTAGTGCTTGAACTATTAGAGGATTGCCTAGACCCTGACAGTTGCAACTTACTAGCTTCATTTATCTATTGGTGACTTATTAGGGCTAGCCACCACAGCCCAACTTCCAGACTCCTCTACCTCAAGAATCGGTGTGTTCATAAGGTGAGTTTCATTTATCCCCTCTTGCATATGAGTGCGCAGTTCATAAGGGTTATACCTTTTAGCTTTCTTGATAGGCC
This sequence comes from Eucalyptus grandis, assembly GCF_016545825.1. NCBI lineage: Eukaryota > Viridiplantae > Streptophyta > Magnoliopsida > Myrtales > Myrtaceae > Eucalyptus > Eucalyptus grandis. Next base: position 10,187,048 of record NC_052615.1, read on the forward strand.
TAGCCTTAGTATTCAGACATGTGCTCTTCAGTTTCTTTGTTTTTGTTAAACCTTTTGCTAAGTCCCTATTAGCTCAGTGGTTTGATGGTGTTTAAATGATATGCTAACTAAGTATAACCTCTAACTAGTTGGATTGTCAATGGAGCTTGGACCTTTTCTTTCATACTTCTTTTCAATTATAACAAAAAAATGGGAGAATGTTTGATTTGCAATTTTGATATGCAATGCAGAGAAATAACAACTTGATATAGTTTGATATTTGATACAATTCAACTCACATTTTAGATAGTTGGGATATTTAAGACTTGTATACTTGGAATATGACCATCAAATCAGCGGAACATTCAATTGGCAGAAAATACTATTCATCTTGGTTAGTGCCTTCTACACTCTACTTCTATCCATGACTTAACCTGTTCAAAGAGTTATTCTTCTACAGAAGCCCATGTTTAGCGCTAATAACATTGCTTCCATTTGTCTCTTACTTTAAATGGCTATATCAAATTATGGAGACAATCTCAATTGTTTATCGTATTAAATTTCTTATTAATTAAGCGAGGAATGGAATATCTACCTTATTTGCAATATCCACCTTTTCAATCAATCCAATTACTTTTTGTAGCCAAAAATACAGAGCAAATGCTAAAACTTGACACGAGAGACACTTCAGTATCAAAAGTTACAAAAAGTATATATAAGTGTCACTTTCTTTGAAAAATGAGATATTTAAGTGACAATTCTGGCAAAGGGTGCTAGAAATCCTACGCGACATTTTTTTAATAATATAACTTGTTTACGTGGCTTGCCAAAGAGCTGAGTCAGCAAAAAGACCCAAAACAACACTGTTTTGGGTTGTATTTAAATTTAATATAAATATTAATTAAATCAAATTTAAAACTTAAAAAAAAAAAAGTTGCAGAAAGCGTTAGGCGAGGATTGTGCAAGCCCTCGCCGCCACCTCCCCACCATTGCTAGCCCTTCCCGATGACAGTGGAGATAGCCCTCACCCAATGCCTTTTGCAACTTCTTTTTTTTTTTTAATTTAATTTAGTTAATATTTATATTAAAATTCAAATCCAAGGCAAAACAATATCATTTAGCTATATCAGCATGCAAAACGACAACGTTTTCGCTTTACTAGCCACATCAATGTGCAAAACAATGTCGTTTGTACTTCTTATCGAAAAAATGCCACATCAGTATTTTGGCTGGATTTTCTAGCCACTAGCACTTAACTGATTTATTTTGCTCTGATTTTGATACTTAAGTATATCTTTCTGAACTTTTGGCATTTAAGTGTCCCATCATACCAAGTTTTGGCACTCCAGGTGTCCGCGCCTCTTTTTTTGCATAGTTATAGATAGTTTTTTCATTGTAAAAAATGGGAAGATTGTTAATAAAAACCTCCTATGACTTTTTTAGGTTGACAAAACCATCTTGTTATACCAATTATTGGAAAAGTACAAATGTTGCCTTATCTTAGGATTGAACAAATACAAGGAAAACTCTATCGCCGCTAATTGAACATGAAGAACATCAATTTGGTTTGCTGGGGTCAAGATGCTTAGTTGGCAAAAATGGTGCTGCCAAAAGGTGCGGTTGGCATAAAATGCCACACTTGCCAAAAAAAGTGCAAGCGACCGAGAATGGCCCGAACAATTGAGATCAAAAGAGGCTCCCAATGGAGCAAAACCTGTTTTGTTGGGCGAGTGTGACCATTTGATGTGAAATCCCGAAAGTGGCACATCGATGATTAAGGGACGCAAGGAAGCGACAAAATAGATCACAATGAGGGCATTGCAAAATTGAGTGGGGGAGAATTTCACGGTCCGTGAATTCTCCTGTACTCGTGACACTTGTGAGTGGTGCTTAGAGTTATCAAGTGAAAAGTGAGGAGGCAGAGGGGACAAACACAACTGGTCCATGGAAGTGGCGTCAGGACGGTTAGTGCTAAGAGTTCTAAGATGGAAGGATTATATCACTTAGGAGCTCTAAAAGTAGGATTGGCCTCCCATGCACAAACTAGTTGGGAGCTGATGCCACTCTCTTGACGAGGCCATGGTAAGCCGAAACCAGTTGTTGAGGCTAAAGAAATCTACTATCTCATTCGATGGACTAGATGTCCAAGCAAAGCTAGGCGTGGTACGATCTCATACAGAGAAGCTATTCACCGTATTGTTCGCTAGAACAGCTATAGAAGGAAGGTTGGCCTGGCAAATTCCACTTGTCAAGCGCCACATGAGTTGTTCCGTGGCCAAGGAAACTGTCAACCCATGACACTTGACTGCTCTTTCCAATTACGTACACAAAGGGCTCTCAAATTTGGCAACACTCTCGGTCACTCTTCAATTCACAGGCACACACTTGAAGGCCAAGGTATTGGATGTCCATTGAAGTTTCCTATCACTGGCAAGGGCTTGTAGGCCCTTGCCCAGATTTAATTGAGGGCCCTGACCCTCGAAGGCAAACCTAAGTGAGGATCATCAACCATTGTCAAGGCCCTGATGACCCCAACAACTCTTCCCATGAAGTTGAATAGTGAGGAAAAGGAAAAGGCAAAATAGTAACGAAATTTTGCAAAACAATGTTGTTTTGAGATGGATTGAACATGTCAAATCACAAATGTGTCATGTAGGATGGTCAGTTGAATAGTCAATTTAGTGTTTTCCAACCTAATTTAGTTGGATGGATTACATTGGAAAATCATCAAAAAACTTAAAATTATATTGGTCAAATTGAAAAGTTTTTGACTGAATTGCTAGCCTCATGATTTTTGCGTCAATTTTCCCTACACTATTGCCATTTTGATATACGATATATGCCATTATATGTTTGTGTTCGTATTATCCTTCCATTTTAATTGGCAATATTTGTTTTGGTGTTTGGATAAGCTGGTGTCAAGGTCAATTTTTGCGTATCTCAACTAACCCAACTCGGCGTGATCTTAGAGCGCACTCCCCCATATCAGCTTGATGCTTTCAGAATTTTACTTTTAAACTATTTCCATCAATTTTTGGATCCAGAACAACACAACCACGAAAGAAGCAAATCTTTTTGTTATCTAAATCAGTACCTTATTGGCGAAAACACGTGTGAGATATTGAATTCAAGACATTTTGCTCACATGCAATTCTAGAAACGTGAGTGAAGTATGAATATGCATGGCATTCACGTAGTAAATGGATAAACTAATGTATATAGACGTATTAAAAAAACCTAGGCTAGTGAAAGACTACGTATATAACCATAACCAAATAAGGGAAAATATTGCAAACAACGAAAAGATTCCGTGCATTTCTAATGGATTACTCTAATAGGTCCTTCAAAAAGCATTTAATGCTGCATTTGGTCATTCGGATTTAATTTGAATAGAATAGGATAAGATTGGATTAAAAATCCTCCAAATATCCTTGGATTTGTAGAAAATTTCATCAAATGTTTGGTGCAATTCAAGATAAAATAAAAATCTTCAAAAATCTCATTTGTCCAACACAATCTCCCCTGATATCTAGATCACACCACCTGAGCTCACTAGAGTATCAAGCCCACTCTTTCTAGCTCTCTTTGGTTTGTCTCCTTCATCGCCAGATCCACTACTATTTCCACCTCCAAACTACTCTTCACTCAACTTCACCGTCTGGCTTGAAGGATCTCATCCACGGAGAGAGTTAGCATCATACAATCCATAAAACAATAAAAAAAATTTAGAGAGTTACAATCTCTTATGCACTTAAGTGTTTCCCAACCCTAAATTATACAAAAAATCACAGTATCTAACCTCACGTAATTACTCGAACATCATAGCCACTTTTCTTGAAGTCACGACACACGCACAAGACAATCAACACTCAGTTCACATCAACTAAAGCCCCAAACTAACGAGTTTTCTATATAATTGGTTTGACTGGTTGCGTTAGGAAGCTTATGACCAAAAAAAATAAGGAAACACACAAACTCATCATAAAGAAAGTAAGCCCAAATCAGCAAGTTTGGCCTAACGTGACGGAAACTTCCTTTTCCATACTTCTCTAACTATTTGGTTTGATTTGCTGCAATAGGAAGGTTATGTCCTGTTTTATATTTATCAAGCAACAAAAATAACAACAATCCGTCCTGTTTTATATTTATCAAGCAACAAAAATAACAACAATCCTCCAAATCTCTAATTAACATCAAATCAGGTTTTTGTTCAATGCTCAAATTTGAAACATAATTTGACAATACACAATATATAGTTGAGTTTATCTTTCAAACTACTTTACAATTTCGTACCACTTATCCATGTGTACTCATTTTTAAAAATGTCATTTTCTTTACAAAAAACTCCAAATCCAAACCCTAAATTCTTGTGCTCACCCAAAACTCTCAAAGTAACTAAAGATCTAACCACCCACCTTAGAAAGAGGCTAAAATAAGTTTGCAAGGAGAGGCCATTTGGGGTTATGCTTAGAGGCATGTAATTGGTATATGCGAAAGTAGAGACATGTAAGTTGTCATTAGAAAGAAAACTAAGGTATGTCTTCTATATTTTTCATTATCTCGATTTGTTTAGTTTTTCCTAGCTCGATTTCTACTTCTTAAGTTGTTCATTTGACTTGTTTTACTTGCACCAGTCCAAATCTGGGTACTCTGAATAGGATATAGAAATGTATAAGGTTGTCCGATGGTCTTCCAAAGGAAAGATTGAATATAAGGAATCTGATCAGATTTATTATGCTGTTCTGCCCTATCCAATTTATTGATTGTGACCAAACTCAGTCTTGGAGTTATAAGAGAATAATAGCCGACAAAACAAACCAAAAGTAAATTAGTTCACCATTTCCTCTTTTATTTTATTTTTTTCCCAAACAAACTGCTGAAGAGATTACTTGTGTCTTTCTCTGCCTACATTATTGACTTCGAAGCCCACCTTTCTGGACCAAGTGACTCAAACTTCATTGGTGTTTGGCCAGCCATCTTCTATCTAACCACCCAACCTCCATTACTAAAAAGGTTTACTCCTTCACCATTAGCAAAGGTCCTTTAGCACGTTTATGTCACTCCACTTTCACAAAATGATACACATGATTGGAAAAATATGGCCTTACACATGCTAGTGGAAGAAAATTTTGGTAAGAATATATAAATTTCGCATCAGGCCGACAATTTTAAATTTTAAATTAGGTGGTCTCAATTTTATCGTAGATATATATATATATATATATATATATATATATATATATTTTAAGGAAGATCAATATTTATTTCGACTAGACAATGTACACGTGTCACTGGGTTCTTATTGTTTTGTGAAAATTAAAAACTTCAATTTAACGTTTAGTATGACACATCCTTTACAATATTTATATACTTTTCAATTGTCTGATCTTCTCTTAAAATATAAGATAAGAGCAATCTCCAATCTCTTGATAAATAATGTCGGCTGAGAAGTTATCAGTAATAATATAAATTAGCTTAATGAAATAAATTACATGACGATGGGGTGGGACAGGTTCATTGATAGGAAACATCCATGACTCTACCTCCTAGAAGCCACCCTTTCACATAATAATATTTTTCTCTATAACTCCCCCATTGAGATAATGCCACGTGGGAGTAATTTTTCCTATGAATTGATAATTCTCTATTTTTTAATCATTATCCAGGTTAATTGTGAAATGAAAAAAAAAACCACTAATTTACAAAAAAAAAAAAAAATCACTTTAAAAAGCGCAAATTTCATTATCCAATAGTCGATTCAATCCAGCGGCAATCCTAATCGAACGAGTACACCTACCGTAACAACGGTGCAATGAATTCTAAGCTTAAACTACTAAATTTAAAGGCAATTACTAATCTCTATAGGTCACATCATACTTATATCATTGAATAATTAACGCCTAGTACTATATACCAGTCACTAATCACTAAATTAATAAATTATACACTATGATATTGGATTCCAGCAACTACGAAGCTTCCAGGAAGTTTCTTGTCTTACATTTTTTTATTAGGTCAATTTGTAGAGAGATTATTTAGATTCTTTGATGGTACCGCATTGTTTAGTTCCACCCGAATTTATTATTATATTGTCAAAAAAATATAAGAAAACTTATAAAACTTAATACGTAGTGATCGACTTTAGTAGACGGGAATGTAATCTTTAAAATGTGTCTATGACTTTCTCATGATTTGCTGAGTAATTGGCAAGCTCATACTACGACGGTACTTAGACTTTGCAAGATAGTGACTCAACAACAAGGATGGATCTAGTGCGAACTTTATATGTGAAAAACTCAAGAGAGAAATAACCATTTTGAAATCATAGGCAAAATTTCTCATGTTGGCCTCCCAAAGGATACGATCTTGCTCCCGTCCTTATATGAGAAGATAGTATTTTAGCATGGTAGAAGTATCTACGGCATCATGTATCTTAACGATGCATAAAATGCTCTAGGTCACAGCTACCTACACAAGCAAAAGCTCTGGATTTAATTGGTTCATGATCTTGGAGGGTGTTTGAAATATCTCTAGATAGTCGGATTTCCCTTATCACGTCCTTAGATTATAAAAAGGAAAAAAAAATTACAATTTGATGAATTTCGACAGGTTAATGTTTATAAGAAGTGCTTTCAAAAAGTAAAGTGAGATAAGAGAGGACAAAAGCGTAAGCAAGTTTATTGGCGATGTGGCCAACTTGATATAGTTCTCCAATCACGACTCATCTGCTCCCACACAGCTTAAAATGCATCGTGCTAGTTTTAAGTTGTACAAGAGTTATCTACTAGTATAACATTTCATAAATACATGGGCAATGGGAAACTAGAAATATATTTTATAGCTAATAAGCAGCACCTCTTCCGTGACTAACTTATCAAAACCAATATAAACGGCTCACATGAGCCCATCGTGCCAACGCATAATACTCTAGCTTGGTTGTAGCTCACTCACGCCGGCACGGGTTCAGAACTACCATGCTAGTTTGAGAATGTGTGAGACTTATCTACTAACACATTAAATCATACTTGGCGATGTAAGATCAAAGAGACATCTGACACCCAACACACCTAAATGAAAACTCATTACCTTATTAGGTCATCACTTAATAGTATAGAAAATTTGAATCTTCAAGCGTATAATTCACGATACACATTCAGGGGCACATGCATCTACGCCTATAAGCGTATATCCATGGGCTAAATTTAACAAGTGGAGGAGTGGTAATTGGACTAGTGTTTGACAAAACATGCCTCTTTTAAAAAAGAAGATTATTATCCTCATTTTCCATTAATAGTTGAATATGGACATTGATGATCCGATTAAAAAGGAACCCCAATGGTCCACATCCCCAACATTGCTTTATGTAGAAAGATAGGACCACTTCAAAAATAAGGAAGATGACAGTGCAAGACTTTCTTTTGGCACCTCAAAGTAACTCTTATCTGTTCTTTATTGGGCGTCCCATTGTCCAACTAAACTTTGCTTTTTATGTTTGGCTATATATGGTCTTTAAATAATATGCTTTCAGGAGTATTAAACATCGTATAAAATTATCACGTAACTAATATTATGATTCGGGTTAATTTTGATGTAGTGTTGAACGTGATCCAAATCTAAATTGACCGTTTGTTAGGACTATTATATCTAATGGGGATTAAATGGGTACTAAAGTTTTTCATGAATACCGCATTATTAAAAAGTACTTTGGGCCATTTGTTTAATACATAGTTGGAATCTTAGTCGAAACTCTCATAAATTGATCAATGAAATCGATTGGCACTCGTAAAAGAGAAGTGATGGGGACGTAGCGTTGTCCTCAACTATTTCTTGTCCTGTAGTTGATCAACTCAGAAGAATTTGTCAATAGCAAAACTAAGTGAAGGTGGCTGAGACTTCTAATTCAGATAGTGAAGGTCATCCTTTTAAAAGCTCTATACTAAAGTAACTTGTGCCTGTACATAATTGGAACATGATATGGATCTTCAAATAATCGGATCTCCACGCCCGTACTTCAAGATTATCAAGAAGAAAAGACTTCCACTTCAATGAAGAGGTTCCAATTTAAAAGTTTTTTCTGGGCGAAAAAGGGCTTCCTTTGGTCTTGTCTGTTATGGAAAATACCTTTGGAGTTTGAAGCATCTTGTATTCCTCAACCAAGAAAAAAAAAATGTCACTTAGTTGAGTGATCTAAATCAATGAATAAATCTGTTTATTTTAATAGAGATGTTTTTCAACAAGTAATTAAAGGATTTTTATGTAGTACACACAGCGGTATTGTTAAGTTATCAAATATGATTAACATCATACTCCACCGGCTTAATTTCTCCACGCAGCAGATAGTGATTCCACAAATTTTTTACTTTAATATTTCTTGTCGAAAAGAGGGTTGTGGTGAAAATCGAGGTGGCAATAATGGCGGCGAAGGTGCTAAGTGGTAGTAGGTGGATGAGATAGACCGGCGGCGACGGACTGTTGTTACATTTGAAATAGTAGTGGGATGGTGGAGAATGGAGGCGGGCGGTGGTGAACAGCGATGGCGACGGTGGTTATGGTAGAAATTCGTAGATACTGCCCTCGTAATTTGTAACAATGGGTATACTAATGGATTATACCGGTAAAGGGATAGGCTAATAATCACCAGTTGGACTGACTATAAACAAAGCACTATTTTGCAATTACTTCTAAGTTGACCAAAGATAGCTGCCTCTTCTGCAAAAGACTAGACTATGACAAATCATAACGATAGTGTATGATGTTATCTAGATCCTAAAACAGGAGCAAATTGACCCAAGCTATAAAAAAAGGTCCTTTCAGTTTTCAAAAGATATGAGGGGATTGCTTGGATCAATATCCCCAATCAAGAGGAGATCATCTGGCGTGTTTTCCAAGCTCAAAGTACATGTACCTTGGCTTCATGATCACTTCCTCAGACACTATCCTGCTCCCGTCCTGTGTTAGGTGATTAAAATCCCAGCATTTTTATTTTTCAAAAATTACATTGAAAAAGAAGGATTATTGTTGATATGCACGCAGGAGTAACGTTAGAAATAACATATTAAGAGAATTGGTGTGGCGATGGGGCAATTTTTTTAAATCATAATTAGTCTATAGTTTATTGGCTTAAGTTTTTTAAGTGAAGATTAGTCTAGTTAGAGATTTTGACAGATTCATATTTGATCTCTTCCTTGACGATCTCCCAAAAAAAATGTATCGAACCTCTATTCCGTGCTTCCAACAAGTGATATAAGAGTGAATGTTTGATTGGTGAGCTCCCAATTTGTTTCAATGTTTGGTAAATATCTCGAGAGAGGAATCTCACCAATGTGGTCCCGATGACAACACCCATTGTTAGACCAAGGTGAAATAGACCAGGGATGAAGGTGGGCATTATTGTTATTGTGGTCTTCACATCCAACATTGTGGAGATTCAAGTTGAGACATCTTGATGTAGATGGATACTCAGATTAAAAGGGAGCAAACATCACATTAAGCTAACACATGAGAGGAATTTATTAAGATATGTGTGTGAATTGAGTCATAAAAGCCTCATATTGGATAATTAGTGTGTGGGTGAAAGAGTTGATAATTTTAGTTGACTCATGACTCATTGATTTAACCTTTCAAGTGAAGCCATTCCAACTAGTTATATGGGCAAGCTTGGCTTGAACTTGGGTTCTCTCTTGGTGACCTCCCCTAGTAAATGTATCGGCTCTTTGCTAGGCATTCCCACAAGTTAATCAATATATACATAGATGGTGAAAAACACTTTCTACACAGTCTGGTAATGGATTTATAACACATATGAGGAGCAATCACTTGAACTCTATTGATTGTGCACTAAATAATAATGCAAAATGCTATATTTTGAAACAATTTATCCCATCAACCATTATGATAAATGCTCACTTGTGATCCATGTGAGCTCTAAAAGGACAAAAGTGTTTGATTCTTGATCTCGCCTTCATATAGCAATTTGAGTTTTTAAAATAGTTAGCTGGAGTCCAACAAAAAATCATATGGTATCAAAGTTGGAAGTCTTGAGTTTAAATTTTAATAGGCCCTATTTGCCTTCCCAATTAATTTTCCATGATTAGTACTAGACAAAACACAGCATCAAATGAAGAAGAGAGGATAGATCATTTTACTTTTAAGAAAATTCTACACAAATAACCCAATCGCCTGTTATGCGTAAGTAGATGGGGGCAATAGGTGAAAATTCCAACAATCAGAGGAGAACTATAGAGAGAGAGGAATTTACACCTTTTACTTTCACTTTTCACCTTTATTTTAGGTACTCCAAATATTGCATGCATTTATATTATGATTTCGTAAATATCGGAATTTTATGTCTCGTGTTTTCTTTTAATTGGAGGATTAAGTTACAAGGTTGATGTGACTATATTTTGTTTAATTTTTTTCACATATTATTTGTGTTGCAAAAATTCAGGTCAACAGTAGCATTTAGAATGACAAAACAAATACAATCTTAAACCAATGCAACACACTGTCATCTTGCCGGTTTGAAATACAATGGGCCCGTCCTATAAGGCCTATCAAAATATACAAGTTGTTCTATAATTCATGTTTTATAATAGCACCTCCACTATATCACCTAAAAGGTGAACTTACAAAATATAATGATTCTTTACATCACATGTATTTCGTTTCCTACGAGGCAAAGAAAACAAGGGATATCACAAAGGGTTACAATATAAGAAGATCCTACCCCAGAAAAGGCCTAAGCTGCCAGCTAAAGACCTTTTCAAAAAATTTTGAACTCTTTAGGTCGCAATGGATACCTTCTCGCAAAGGCTCCCATAAAAAAGCCAAGTTCAACCCTTGCTCTCTCTCTCTCTCTATAAATGAAACTTCAGGTCCTCTCATCTCGCAAACTCCTTTTTGCAAAGAAGAAAAAAAGCTCTCAACGTTGTTTGTCCACTTTTTGTGCTTTGAAACCCGCATCGGAATCCCAAGGAAACAGCCAAGAGTTTCAAAGAAATCAAGAAGACGACTTCGCACCTTTCTAAACGCCATACCCACTTCCCAAGAACCACCACTTTGAACCTCCTCGATCGAGACGATGGAATTCAAGACCATAAAGAAGAAAATGTGGATCTTTTCTCCCTGAAAATCTCTCTCTCTCTCTCTCTCTCTCTCTCTCTCTGTGTCTCTCAAAATCATTTCTCGATCCTTGTCTTGTCTCGTGATGGAAGTTATGACCATAATTGCAATATCACTGACCAGCACCAACCGGAAAGCTAGCAACCAGCACAATTTCCCCCTCCAAACACTCTCCTTTTGGTTCGCCCCCACCACCCGCCCGCCTGGCGCTTCCCTGTTTGGCCTTTGAAAAAGTTCCCGAGTTTTTCTGCTGTCATTAGTTTCATTTAGGAGATCGAAGAGTTTCTATATGGCTCTCTACAGTAACTATTGCGATGGCTTACATGGATCGGACCCGCATCAAATGTTCGACCCGCTCTTGCTGGCTAATGGGTCGGCACCTGCGATGGACACGCCACAGTCGTTGGTGTTGGATGGCGAGAAGAGCGAGCTTGTGATCAAGGCTCCGAATAGAGCGGCGAAGAAGAATGTTCCGGAGGAGAAGGCGTTGGCTGCATTGAGGAATCATAGTGAGGCCGAGAGGCGGAGGCGAGAGCGGATCAACTCACATCTCGCCACTCTCCGCGGCTTAGTTCCCGGCGAAGACAAGGTAATTGATTTCATTCTCTTTTCGCTTACGTTCGTGTTACAATCGAGAAGTTCTTGCATAGTGGAGTTTGGGAGAGGGTCTTACCTTCTGTTCGATTTCTTTTCTAAATTTAGGAGGGTCAAAGTAACGATCTTCAACATTATCACATATCATCCCGAAATGACATTGGCTAAGGAGATAATTTTACATATAATAGTCGTTTGAAGAGCTTACGATGGTACCAACTATTGAAAAAGTGTCCTCACTTTTACAAGGTGTGTAACGAGCACTCACAGTTATAACTATTTACATCACTTAAATATTAAGTTCTATTTGTTTCTCAGAAAATGAATAATGTGGAAAAAAATTTCTTTAAGTTCTATATGTATATGTCACACACACAAATTACAGTACAATACAACCGCAGTGCAACTATAGTTATATATCATACGAACTATATGAGTCATAATATAGATTGACAATAGACTGAACATTCTAATTAATTTAAACTATATCTCAATCTGGTCGATGCTGTGTATGCAAAGGCCGTGATGTTCTCCTCAACTTGCATTCTTACATCCCAACACCGCCCCGCAATCATTTTGTGGTTGTACTCCACCGGTTAAGAGATGATTCTTTTGTTTTCATCCATTTATTTTACATGCATGGACAATCTTCTAGACAAAAAAGATGAAATTTTGACAGAGATTTTGGGTAGAGGTTTGCGATGCTTAAGTAGGTATATTGATGCCCCAAGCGGAATATATTTGGATCAAGCCCTTATTTTCATACTCCTCGTTCCTTAACTTAAATCCGACTATATCTAGTAGAACCAAGAAAATTTTCTTGAGATTCGGAATACGAATGGTGTTAGATATCATTATGTTCAAATGAAAGGTTGGGACGACCCTAGAAAGGACTAGGATGCATAAAATGATTGTCATTTATCATACGTAATCTGGGGAAACCCAGGCAAGAAAGCTAAGCATCTGGTGCCTTCCTTGACATATGGGCAGTTTCCCCACCTAAGCTGAGGTTTGACTTTCTTAAACTGATCGAACGAAATAATAGTTCGTGCCATGGCACGGTGGCACCAACTGACGAAATCAAAAGGGTTCGTCTTCTCCACCTTGAACAGTTGACCCTTCTCTTCGATTTCAATAATTCATTTCTTAAAAGAATTTGCGAGTCGCGTCCCCGAAAGTCTACCCTCTTGATGCGTCGTGGAGCTCCAAATAGTCAAACGTTTGTTCCATCCGAATCTCCAATTTCCCTTTCTTCTGAAATTGGGAAAGATTGCAAGTCTCCCAATTTTGGTGTACATCTAGGGGAAGGCGCACTCAGCACATCCTAGAATTAGGTGCGTCTATGTCCGATCTAGGCTGCTCGATCACGATTTCCTGCACAAATTGTCACATGGTGATGAGAATATACATTGATTCTTGCGTACAAAAGTCAATGAATGAATATAAAAGTCGGTCACGGAGGCCAAGTTGTTCTCCAGACCACGATGTTATTGGAACGGTACCAGGGAGGGCATGGGTTGGGGAGGCCTAAACCAAGGAGCCCTAGAAGCAGAGAAAACTGGCCAGGAGTCCATGGATTAGCTGTCACAGAAGCATGGTTAGTATTTAGATGTTTGAAAAGTCAAATGCGGATCCGGTGACATATCTTGCGCAGACATCTCGCCCGTGACATAGACATTCAGGAAAGAGACTAATTTTCGTCGCCCCTTTCGTAAATAGTTTCGCAAAAGTCGAGGGAAGGCATGTGAATGTTAGGCTATTGAGTGATGCTAGAGACATTGAAATCGATCGAAAAATTGGTAGACGTGCAAATCATATGTGACTGGATTTTCATTTATAGAAGGTGGGGCCCCTAGATCATTAGGTGAGTTTTACAAGGATGGAGATTCTCTAGAGCTATAAGTTATGGTGTAATAGGACACAGCCCAATTATTTTTTAAAGGCGGGAGTTTACCTAGAAAACCTAAACATAGGATTTCTGCGTATGTGTGTGTGAAAGATAACATTGTGATCGGAGAGGTTGTGGCCACCGCGCAAATGGCTGCGCAATCTCAATTGACCCTGGATCGGAGTCGTCCGAGGCCAAAACCTCGGATCGGAGGCAGCAAGGAGCTGAACAGGCCAGGCAATGCACGCGGTGATGTCAGGTGGGCTCAAGCCAGGGTTCGGCGGTGATGGCGGGGCAGTGACAAAACAAAGGAGAGCAGTGTGCAGTGCCAAGTTTCTGCAGGGTGCCCCGGCCATTGATAACTATCGCCGCAACCCTCATTTGTCTCCGGAATTGAACGGAGACAATGTTCAAGAAGCATGAACACTTTCACGATTAGGTAGTCCACATGTAGCAAACATTAGAAAAAAAAAAATGTTGCATCAAAGGAAGATCCCCTGACCAAAAATATTAAACACAGAAATGAACTTTCTTCATGCTAGCTCATATTTCTCTATAATCTTTCATCAGGTTTTAGGAGATTGGTAATCAAAATGAGATCTGTGTTAATTTTAGACATGTATATATTGCTAGATGGACAAAGCCACATTGCTTGCTCATGTCATCGAGGAGGTGAAAGAGCTGAAGAAGACAGCACTGGAGGCAAGCAAAGGCCTTCTCGTGCCGCTGGATGCCGACGAAGTCAAAGTTGAGCCGCTTGATGACGCCACAGGAAATGGTACGTTCTCTTTCAAGGCATCTATCTGTTGCCAATATCGACCCGAGCTGCTTTCTGATCTCCGGCAGGCTATTAATGCCCTCCACCTGAAGATTGTGAAGGCTGAGATATCGACTCTCGAAAGCCGCTTGAGGAATGAGTTCATCTTCTTGAGCGGCAAAGAGCAGTTTAGTTACAACTGGAGTTTGCAACGGCAGCTCCTCGCGAGCTCGATTCGCCAGGCCCTCTGTAGTGTCCTTGCTAAGACTTCTATATCGTCTGAGTACTCGCCAAGAACAACGCTCCCAAGTAAAAGGCGAAGAGTCTCTTTCCTCAATTCCTCGAGCCCATCGTTGTGAGGGATTGGATTATGAAATCGGCAGACAGAGAGTAATGTAGATAGTCGGTCACAACATACTCATATACATCCTAATAAATGTCTGTGTACGTAGTTAAGATTAATACTTTCAGAAATGTTGAACGTTTGATATGCGAAAGCTGACGAGAAGTTTGTATGAGACTTGTGCTAGGAGTTTGTGTACACTGCGATGTACAATAGTAAGTGTGCTGTATAACCGTTTCTGGACTCGGTTCATGCTGAAATAAAAGGAAGAAACTAAGTTCTACTGTGAATTTGTCGTGCACTGCATTGTTAATTGTCGTACAGGGCAAAGAATTTTGAGAAATCGTTGTTCAACTGGAAACTGGAAAGAGCATATCGAGTACTTATTATGTTCCAAGAACTGCACATTCATCTAACAATCCAATCTAAAAGTTTAACCTTATAAATGAAGAGAGACCATGTGTATATAAAGAGCATATATACCCTCTCACATGCAATCTGAACTAGGAACAAAATCTGAAATTCGAGGAACGAGAGGCTGTGCGCGCGAAATAAATTGGGCAGAACATAACTATGATACTCATGTAAAATTTTGTAAAATCACTGTTAATTGTTTAAAAAAATTTAAGCTGTTAGATGTCCTAGTAAAATCATTGTCCGCACTAATTATTTTTGTCTTGAAATTCAGTGCCATTGTTGGGTAACTCGCATTTGTTTAGCTTAGATTTTTTTTAGAAAGAATGATGAATGAGTCGGTATATCCACAAGCAATTGATACATTTAATAGGATAATGTTGAAATACTCCACTAGCATTTGATAGAAACAAAAACGTAATTTTCTTCTTAAGAGTGCATGATGATATGTTGCATCCTGTTGACGCAGAAACAGTTTCCGCCGCATAATCAAGTTCAAAAGGCAATGAAGGCTGCTCAGTGTATAACGAGAAAACATTGTCATGGCACATTTTTACTACTAGTCTTTCCTTTGTAGATTTGATGGCAACAACTCAGAAAATTTGTACGGCCGTTATACCAACTTTTTGAATCCACTTCTGGAGTTCTTTTCCAGTGATAGCTCCTCTTTGGATCATAACCCTAGACATAATCCTTGACACTGCAGTGCCACACAGGTAAAATGTTAGTAAAGGTAACGATTCATGTACTTTAACCCTCTTTCACGTGGAAATCGAAATGAACGAATGGCAAGACAATTGGCTTTTGGAGAGGTAAAAGAATAAGGTACAAGATAATGAGAATCCACTAATAGTGTGACGACAACGCAAATGCATCAGGCGCATAGATTGTTGAGGAAAAGGTTTTTGTACTTTAGGCGCACGACAGGCATTCAATTCAATATAAACCATCAAGGGCAAACGACAACAAGCGAAGCTTATCCACCCAGATTTTCAGGTAAAATATCTTTACACAATCTCTTCTTGTTGTTTACTTGTAGTAAAAGTTGATACCGATCATGAAATCTTATTATTTTATACCATAACAATCCGTCGTTGTCAACTGCAACAACTATAATCGTAGTTAAACTACCCCGTGATGACACATCAAACCCAAGACGCTAGAAAATACTCAATAACACCAAACTTCAACCATGGTCTCTTTCGTTAGGTCAAACAGTGATGGTAATTTTCATCTAACATCCATGGTTATAGCGAAGATTCCTTTGTTGAGATATTTATCAAACAATGATACAAATGGAAACCATCAATAAAAAATTTCATCCTAATATTCCTTTTTGAGGATGCGCAATAAAAATCCAACACCCTATTCTAAGAAGAGAGCACAGGGAGTCTAACCTCAAACTTCATAACCTTCTTAGTTAGTATCAACTCACTAAAAAGTTAAGCCATTAAATTAGGAGCCAACTAATTATATCAACTACTTGATCCATCTTCAATTGATGATTTGCTTTTTTGTTCCTAGCATGCTCACATGAGCACCTCTCAGCATTTCTTTATTAAATCAATGCAAGTTTTCATATTTTTTCAATCCATGGTTATGACTAAAATTCATTTCTTGAGATATCCATAAAACAGTCATACACATGGAAACAACCAATAAAAAAGCCCACTAATATTCCTTTTTGAGGAGGCCCAATAAAAATCTAATACCCCATTCTAGGGACAGAGCACAAGGAGTCTAACATCAAACTTGATAACCTTTTCAGTTAGCCCCACCTCACTAAATAATTAAGCCATTAAGTTATGATCCAAGTAATTATATCAACTGCTTGATTTATCTTCTATTGCTGATCTGATTTATTTTAATCACATGAAATAAACTAGGAAGAACACAACTCTTATACCTTGTAAAATTTGGTAAGGTTACTGTTAACTGTTTTAAAATTTTAAGTTATTAGATGAATGTGTGATTTAATATTTAGATATTCTAACAAAATCATTATTCATACTTATTATTTTTATGTCTTGAAATTCAGTGTTACTGTAAGGTAAATGGCATTGTTTAGCTTTTTTTTTTTTGTGGAAGAATAAAAATTGATAAATGAGTCGGTATCTACGGTTGCGGAAGCATCCTCTATTTAATGGAATGTGATCAATAATACAGTTAATAATCTTAGACTTAAAAAGGAAAATCCATAAGCAATTGACACATCTTAAATGGATAATGTCAAAACATTCCACTAGCATTTGATAGAAACAAAAACATAATTTTTTTCTTAAAAGTGCACGATATGTGTTGTCCAAGTTGACGCATGAATGGTCGTGCCGCATAATCAAGGTCAAAGGACAATGAAGGCTGCTCCGTATATAATGAGGAAACGTATTCATTGGCACATGTTTACTATTAGACTTTCCTCTGTAGATTTGATGGGAACAACTCAGAAAATTTGTACTCTTATAATACCGCCTCTTTGAAACAACTTTAGGAGTTCATTATGAAAAAATCGTCCAAAAAGTCCTAAGCATATTGTACAAAAGCCAATTCAGTCTTAAGCTTTTTAATTATGCCAATTTAGTCTTAAATTATTTGACGATTTATCAATTTAGTCCTAAATAATTCAATTTTACCAATTTAGTCCTAAATTTTTTGATGATTTGCTAATTTAATCTAAACATTTTGATAATTTGTCAATGTAGTCCTTCTGACCAAATATCCAAATCATCATTCTACTAGAAACTAAAAAGAACATATGGAGTACTTATTATGTTCAAAGATTTATGTTAGAATATTTATATTAAACCATGCTTTCATCTAATAGTTCAATCCAAAAGTCTAAACTTATAGATAGAGGGAATTATGTGTGTGTGTGTGTGTGTGTATAAAGAACATATAAACCATCTTATATATTGAATTAGGAAAAAAAAGGTTGAATTTGAGAAACGAGGGACTGCACACATGAAATAAACTAGATAGAACTTGGCTATGATACCATGTAAAATTTTGTAGAATCATTATCAACTATTCTAAAAATTTAAGTTATTATATGAATACATAATTTAAATATTTAGATGTTTTAGCAAAATCATTGTTCACGCTAATTATCTTCTTCTTGAAATTTAATGCCACCGTTGGCTAATTTGCATTTGTTAGCTAATTATTTTTTTAAGAAAGAATGATGAATAAGTAGGTCTATCCACAAGCAATTGATACATTTAATAGGATAATGTCAGAATATTCCACTGGCATTTGATAGGAACAAAAACGTAATTTTCTTCTTAAGAGTGCATGATGATATGTTGTCCCAAGTTGACGCAGGAACAGTTTAGCCGTATAATCAAGGTTAAAGGACAATGAAGGCTGCTCCGTATATAACGGGGAAACATATTCGTGGCACATGTGCACATGTTTACTACTAGTCTCTCCTTTGTAGATTTGATGGCAACAACTCAGAAAACTTTTACTGCTGTAATGCCTCCTCCTTAACCTTTTGACAATTTATCAATTTAGTCTTAACTATTTCAATTATGCCATTTTAATTATAAATCTTTTGATAATTTGTCAATTTAGTCATATTACGATTTGCTAATATAGTCATTTTGGCCAAATATCAAATAATAAGTTTATGATTAGATTGACAAATTTTCAAAAGATTCAGGACTAAATTAGCACAATTGAAAATTTTAGGACTAAATTGGCACAATTTAAAATTTTAGGACTATATTAGCACAACTGAAATATTTAAAACTGAATTGATTCTATCGTATGATAGGTTTATGATTTTTTGGACAATTATATCAGTTCATTCTATATACCACTTTCTTTTGCAATAATACCTCCTCTTAGAATCACAATTCTAGACAAAACTCATGACATTGCAATGCAACACGGGTAAAATCATAGTAAATGTATAGTCTATTCATGTACTTTAATCCTCTTTCATGTGGAAATCAAAATGAAAGATGGTGAAACAATCGACCTTTGTAGAGACAAAAGTATAAGGTACAAGATAGTGACAATCCACTAATAGTGCGATAACAAGACAAATCCATCAGGTGCATAGATCGTAAAGGAAAAGGATTTTGTGTTTTAGGCGCATGATAGGCATTCAATTTAGTGGAAGTCATTAAGGACAACCAACATCATGTAAAGGTTATCCACTTGGGTTTTCAAATTGTGTCTTTAGACAACATCCATTGTTGTCGATTACCACACGAGATAACAAATCCAAGTAAAGATCTCTCACTATCACGTGAGATGGCAGTTGTTGCGAAAATCAAGCGATTGAAAAATAGAATAAGAAAATAACTGTATTTACGTGATTTGGTAGATGTGATCAACTTTAGAGGAAGAACAGCATATGATTTAACTATAGATCAGCCCATGTAGAAATTAAAACTATACTCGAATTACTCAAATACAATCAATGTTTTACAATCCCCAATTACATCAAATAACTCACAATGTTAAGCTATTAGACTTTCTCGCGAAACAATATATCAATCTCACCAAAAAAAAAAAAGTATGCAAATATTCCACAAGTTTCACTGCTACAACAATGATTCTTCGTTGGATGTAATTCACGAGTAAGCCGACTGTGGATATCGCACCAATAGCATCTGCTCGTGAAACTTTAAGTCAACTTCAGTGGCAAGTCAAGGCATTAAAAGCCAATCCCACACACATTATTTATAAATTTAGAAAAATTGCAGGTGTGAAATTCCTTGACCGACTCAAATATTTGGTTCCTCCTCCAAGGAAGAAACTTTGGCCTTTAGGGGTCTGTTTGGCTGACCAGTGTTTCTGTTCCCAGGAACAGAAATTTCTATTTTTTTGTTCTTTTGTTCCCAGGAACAAAAAAGGAACAGAAACAAGAAACACAAATTTTGTGTTTCTTGTTTCAAACACAAAACAAAACACTTTTTTTTTTTTTTCTCTTATTTTTTGTTCTTCTTTCTTTTGGCCGGTCGCCGGCCTCGGCCATGGCCGGCGGCCAAACCGACGAGGGCCGGCCTCGGGCCGGCGGCCGGCCGACGAGGGCCGGCGGCTCGCCCAGCCACGGCGAGGCTCGCCGGCCCCGGCGAGGCCGACGCTCGCCGTCCCCGGCGAGGCCGAGGCTCGCCGTAGCTGGGAGCGAGGTCGGCCTCGCCGGATCCGGGCGAGCTCGAGCTCGCCCGGCCATGGCGAGGCCGACCTCGCGCCGGCTGGGCGAGCTCGATCTCGCCCGGATCCGGCGAGGCCGAGCTCGCCCGGCCGAGCCTCGGCCTCGCCTCGCCTGGCCCGGCGAGCCGCGCCTCGCCCGCCGGCTGGCGAGCTCGGCCTCGCCGGATCAAGGCGAGGCCGACCTCGCGCCGGCCCAGGCGAGCTCGATCTCGCCCGGATCCGGCCTCGAGCTCGCCCGGGCCGGCGGGCCGAGCTCGCCCGGCGGCCGGCGAGCCTCGGCCTCGCCCCCGCGGTGGCCCGGCGAGGCCGCGCCTCGCGCCCGGCCGGGCGAGCTCGGCCCTCGCCGGCCGGTCGCCGGCCAAGGCCTTGGCCGGCGACCGGCCAAAAGAAAAAAAAAAATGAAAAGGAAAAAAGAAAAAAAGGAAAAAAAGAAAAAAATAGAAAAAATAAAAGAAATAAAAAAATTATCCAAATTTACCAAACATATTTCTGTTTATTTTTTATTCCCGAACAAGTTTACCAAACGCGTATTTTTGTTCAAAAATTGTTCCCCGGAGAAAATACTTTTTTTTTCATTTTGCTCGGAACAATTTTTAAACAAACACAACCAAACGAGCCCTAGCTTTCTAAGATAGGACACCAAAAAAGCTTCAATGTTTTCTGACTTCTACACAATTCAATCTAAGCCAGACTTTTTTAAATGGACTCAAATTTGAAACATAATTTCAATAACAACCATAATTATTTTAGCAGTGTTGGCTTCACTTACTAATCTGTTTCATTTCCCCCTCGTTAATTTTTGTTGCTTGTAGAAGTCAAGTCTACCACTTAAATCCTCTGGTGACCTTTTTCCAAAGTAGGATGATGAC
Organism: Eucalyptus grandis; assembly: GCF_016545825.1. Classification (NCBI taxonomy): domain Eukaryota; kingdom Viridiplantae; phylum Streptophyta; class Magnoliopsida; order Myrtales; family Myrtaceae; genus Eucalyptus; species Eucalyptus grandis. Next base: position 10,208,176 of record NC_052615.1, read on the forward strand.
GCTTTGCCCTATCTTATTTAGAGCCCACCAAGGCAAACATGTGATCGCTAAGCACACCCCGGTTGACGTCCCAAAGCGCCTTTTTCCTTCATTCTTCACCAATCACATGAAGGCAAAGTGCTCTTGATAAAACATCACGAGGCCTCTTTGGATGCATCACGAGAATGTACAATTTGGTTCCGCGACTAGCAACAGTCTCGAAAATTATCATTGTGGGCGTGTTGTGGGAGTCTTTGGATCACTTTTTCTTCAAAATCTTGCACAAAATGGCATTATATGGCCACTAATTAGACGATTGGATCCTACTAAGATTGATTTTCCCTTTCCCTACATAGGTACAAACACAGAGGCCAAGGACAAGAACCAATTATTTCGTTGTTTAAGTAATTGGGACTTTGATACAAATTATCGATGCTAACTGGATCGACTTGGCTTTGTCTTCATACATTTTGGTTCGGTTTGATCATTCGATGGTGTCGTGATCGTGAAGATAAAAAAGACAAGTTATAAGTTTAAGACAAGGAAAGAAACATCCCAAGTACCATAACTTTTCAATAAAACACTTGAATGCCATAAATTGAGAAACATTGACCATAAGTGCCAGAAATTTTACAAGGTGTGGCATTTGTGATAAACGTTTGTTAAAAGTGATAGCACTTAAGTGATATATTGAAAAGTCATAGCACTCAAGTAAACGTTTTTTAAAAGTCATGCCATTCATTTAATCGATTGAAAATAGAAAATTTGCTAAATAAGTTATAAACTTTTCAATTTTACCAATTGAGTCATAAACTTTTCATTTTTTGCCAATTAAGTCTATCTAACCAATTTTGGTTGAAAAGTACATGGCACGGTTTGCATTGACGATGAAATTTTTTTAATAATATTTAATAATATTTTCTAATTTTTTTATTAATTTTTCCTTTTCTTTGTCCCCTCCTTCCTCCTCTAACTAGACGCTTGGCCTCAACGTCTGGCCAAAAAGCCAAGGGCTGGCAAGCTGCCTTTGGTGAAGCTCACCCACCCCTAGCGAGGTTGGCCTCGCAAGGAACAAGTGGGGCTAGCAAGGTTAGCCTCACAAATGGATAGGGGAGGTTGATCTTGCTGACCTTCACCTCCAGTTGGACCCAAAGGCTAGTGACTGGTTAGAGGAGGAAGAAGCGAAGAAAAAAAGCTTAAAGAAAGGAAAATTTTAATAATTCAAAAATAAAATAAAATATCATTAAAATTTGTCCACGTTAGCATTGAGCGTACCATGTAGAACGGTTGACATCCACGTCAGCAATTTCTAGCTAAAATTGGTTAGACGAACTTAATCGGCAAAACGTGAAAATGTTTAGAACTTAATTGGCAAAATTAAAAAATTTAGAATTGAATTAACAAAAGTGCAATAAATTTGGACTATTTGAATAATTTTCCCGATTCAAAAGTAACAAAATTCAAGTGAGTGTAATACAGAAATTATTATATTTGTGGTGTTCTTATCCTGTTCAAGACCTAAATTAGGTTAACTATAGGGATTGTGGGATTGTAATAGTTGTAGACATTTAACTTGAAAAGCGACTCGTGGCAAGCAAATTCAATCGTGCAATCCTGGAACCCCAACGAAAGCAACTTATGGTCAATTGACCCCATTTGAGATGGCAGGATCAAGATCATTATGCAAGCACATTCGACGTTCCGTGCGCGAGCCGAATGGAAGGCCCGTGACTAAAATTCTCTTGTGGTACACCTCACGGGAGCACCAAGAGAACCCCGTTTCCGGATTGAACACTTCTCCGTTTCTTCCACCAAATACCAGATTGGCCAATCCGAACAGTTGCTTCTTTTTGCCAAACTATTCACACGTGGAGGAATTGTCGCCAAGTGGGTTCGAAGGAGGGACCAATATGGGTAGTGGAATTCGACATGGCTTTCGCTAGTAGCCGCCAAATGACACCACCAAAAGCGAACCCACCAATATTTCTCGAGTCGAAATGAGATATTGATGGGGAAATGGGTCAACTCGGGTGATTAATTCTCTCTCCCGTGGTGCACCAGTATCCGCCGAATTTACGGATGTAACTTGATCGTACACGGTCCAATCGGCTGTTGTACCGATAGATAAGTATGGCAAATCCTCAAATTATCGGGACACGTTTTAGAACTTCGAGAATGTGTGTAATAGAGCAGCGACCATAACCGATGATAAAGGTGTGTTGATTACACCTGCTCTGCACAGATGGAGATGCTTGTAGGTCGGATCTTGACAATAAACTTTATACGTATCATCGTCACAATCTTTTCAGCTGGAACTTACTTTTTCCATATTGACCGTGTTGCAGCTAAAGAATCGTGCAATCTATTCTGATGGTGAGATAAATGGAGAAGTAAACTAGAAACAGAAACAAGACATAATGATTTATCTGTTTTGTTCAAAAAAGACGGTATTTATATCTACGGGAAGAACAGCGGAATTTGGAAAAATGAATATTACAATCTCAAATAAAAAAAAATCTCGTACCTAAACCTAGAAATAGCACGAGACGTGAGGAATCTGTGCTTGAAGGGCACTGGCCTGAGCGGGCCAAATTATACCCGTAAAAAGTCCGCGGGCCACCTTGGGTTTTTTTTTTTTTTTTTTTTTTTTTTTGGGGGGGGGACGGGGGGACGGTGTGGAGCAAGAAACGTCCGCCCTTTTTGTATAATTTCCAAAATTAATTTGATTTTTTTCTACTTATTTATATATGGATTTGAGATAAAATTAATAAAGATATGAAAAACTTTAAGAATAACCTCTTCTCCTGACAAGCCTTGCCTTTGTGGGGGATACAAGCTTCCAAGTTCTCTACATAAGCAATGTGGGGCAATTGTTTTCCAATTTTTCCATCCTCACATTGTCCCGCATCGACTATTTGTTGAAATTTATGCTTGTTTGACTCTACACATCAGTTCACTCTTTTCAAAGGTCCCACCCGTGAGGTCATTTATCGTTTTATATATTCCACATTATAGTACTATTAAAAATACCACATTTTGTCCCTATAGCATAAGACAGTGTTCTGCGAGCCCTATCACTTCGAAAGAAATCACTGAAGCCCCCCGCCACACCTTTACATGTTAGTGGCGGGACAATCTTCGGCCTATGGGGATCCTCGTCCGTCCCCCACCTCCTGCCCAATTCTACCCAACTCTTGGATTACATCTAATCGATTCTCACCGAGTATTTCATTTAGGGGTGAACATTTCCAGATTTCATATAGATTCCATTTGAAACCTACAACCTACCTATTAGAATCGGCTCTTCATTTTTTGAAACCTGAAACCTACTTTGCATCAATTTTTAGATCAGATCCAAGCTCCACAAATACTATTAATTGAACAATTATAGTTAATTATCATCTTTAATGACTACCACTTACTATTACAATTCACTGATTGTAACTTATATTTAAACACACCAAAAATATAGAACATTAACAAAGTAAAAGACTCAATCATAAAATGGAAACTCAGACTAGTAGTTTCAAATTATACACTCATTATCGAATGCCATGGAATAACATAGGATCACGTGAAGACATAAACCAAGAAAAATACAAAAACTTATTCTAAGTTCTAGGTTTTAAGTTCCAAATTTCACCAATCTAGAATCTAGAACTTAGCCGTCGAAATAAGTTTTCTAATTTTTGAAACTTGAAACCTATTTTGCATATCTTGAAACCTCGAACTACACAGATTCCCACTAGTCCGGTTCTCAAAGTCTAGGTTCTACTCTAGAACTATGTTTATCCCTAATTTTATTCAATCTTTCAGTTGTTTTCCTCTCAAAACCTTAGAGAGAAAATCCTAGATACACCCTCAAGAGATTTTAAATGTGTAATACACTGAAAATAGGTTTGCATTGTATTTTAGAGCATAAATTTGGGAAACAACATGACGCCACCCGACCCAAGTTAACAAGCGCCGAGAACATGCAAACTTGGTCTGGCATTTCTAGCTAGGGATGACAATTTTACATACCATTCGATAGTTGTAACATGCCCCAATGGGTGCGGATAAAATCCATAAACAATGAGTCTTAAGGCGGGATGAGGCGAATTTCTTGCATTGCATGTGGGTGTCATCGGCCGAGACCCATGAACCTACCTTACCCCTATTTCTAGATTTAAGTTGTTTCTTTACATGAGTTGCATTCATTTTTCAAGGTGAGCACCAGTCTAGGGTAAATCCTAGAACCGGACCATACCAACACTACCCGGTGAGTTCTAGTTCAGAATATGGGGTCTACAGAGTAGGTTCCAAGTTCTAAAAATTTAGAATCGATTCTAACAAAGTAGGTTCCAGATTTCAAGATTGAAACCATATAAAACTAGTATGAACACCTAGAAAGGGGTGAATAGATGTTTAAAAGAAATCTTGACAAATAGCTGCGGAATAAAATAAGTTACGAACAAATTTTGAATAAGGATTGAAGTTTGATAAACGAGCCACCGGACTTCTAGTAGATGTTCAGAATCTATTATGCAATGGAATAAATTTCCAAAATAATCTGTAAGTGTGCAACAGACTTAAATAATGAGAGTTAAGGGAAGAGAATATTGCACACAAAATTTATAGTAGTTTGATTTGTATCAAGCCTACATCCACTTTGCTAAGTTGACAACCTAGGGGGTGCATGACAACCAATAATTTCTATTCTAGAAACAATTTTTCTATTCCAGACTTGTTTATGGAATAAAAATCCGTTTGATAAACTTATTCCGTTTTTTTTTTTTCTAGAATAGATTTCTATTCCAGAAATAGGTTTGGAATAGATTTCAGAAGTAGAAATTTTATACTTCTCTATTTCTGGAATAGAAATGAGAAATAATTTTTTTTTTCATCGTTTGTCAACTGATCCTTCATCGGTTGCCGCCGACCACCATCCATCGGTTGCCCGCCGCCCGTTGGTCCCCGCCGCCATCAATTAGATTCAATCAATCAAATCTATCTTGGTATGAAATCTAAACTAGATCACTAGCCGTTATACGTTTTGGGCCCGTGTCACGTTCTGTTAAATTGTTTCATTTTGAACTTCATTTTGAATCTGCTACATTCTTAACTTATTTCATTCTGAACTTGTCACGTTCTGGATCATGTTTTGTACTTGTGTCATTCTGGACATATCATTTTATGGACCCGGCACATTCTGGATGTGTATCATGTTGGCATGTTTCGGTCCTCTTCCCCATTACTTAGAAAAAGTGAGCCACCGGTTCAGGTACAAGATACTATCATTACTGCCTGGACAATTAGACATCCAGCCCGTAATCGCAACGACCCAATTGCAAGAGCGGAGCTCTACCTATACACGTGCTTAGGCCACTTCAATTGGTCGGAGAAGGGTTGCCGCAGGTGAGACCGGGGATGGCGATTCTATAGAAAGATGCTTTTCCTTTCCCGAAAAGCTCCATGCTGGTCAGCTGGACAAATTCGGGCGGTCGAGAACTGGTTCAAAAGTAGAAGGTGGTTCAAAACGCCTTGAAGCGAACTTCCACCTCTAACCCGATGCCTGAATGCTACTTTCGCCTAGTCGGTGAAGCTGCGTACGCCGGTTCAAAGAAGGCAATAAGAGAGGACTGACGCGTCAGCTCTTTCCTATCTTCGATTTAAGATGGTTAGGAAACAGCATCTGATGAGGCCAAAGAAAGTTTGATCAGATACTGACTTTGTATGTAAAGTCTGAGTGTGTTCTATCTGAAAAGACTTTACAATCCAGACTTAAGTCTGAATATATTCATCCTTAGAGTCTGTTTCTGAACATATTTAACCTTAAGATCTAAACATAGTATGAATATATTCATGCAGTCTTTTGATTTTTTTTATTTATGTATAATCTTTGATAATATCATTTACATATTCAATCATCTGCATGGTCTGTTACTCAATTATTAAACACGTTAGTAGCATTTGTTTATTTTGTTATCTTCAAAACATCAAAAGGGATTTCCCTAACAATCACTCCTTTTTTGATGATGACAAAATAATCTCTGAATATGTAGATGTGTAAACATACTTTTAAGGATATTAATAAATCAAGGCAATCTTAGAAAATGTAATTCAAATCAAAAGATAACAAATAGATTGGGCATAACAATATATGGAAATATAATCGCAAGATAATTGCGACTTAAAAAATATCAACACATATGCACATTTATATTCTCTTCCCTCTTTTTGTCATAATAAAAAAAAAAAATGATAACAATGGAAAGGGTATCACATAGAGAATATAAAATTCAGCTCAAATTCACATAACATCTTCAAAGTATATTTTATATGAAACACAATTTCCATAAAGTATCTTCTACAAAGTAAGTTGAACATCAAAGATATGTAATATAGCTTATGTTCATCATATTTATTAGCAAATATCTAATAAGAATTATGATGCATTATAAATTTTTTTTTTTTTGGTCAGTCCTACTCTATTCCTACTCGACACTCACTTGCAGACTTGTGCCCTGCCTCTTGCAGGGCGTGGGAGTCGATGCATTATAAATTGACTTACCATTTTTGTCATGATAAAACGATAATGTAAATAACAAATTTGTTAAGGACAAAAATTAAGGGAAATAAAAGATGCATTGACCAGATTTTGTAGAATTTAACAATTTTTAACACATTTACCTTTTCCTTTCTTTCATAATAATCAAGATCATAATCAATTCAAAAGGTTTTCTCATACTTGATCAATGCTCCCTCTCAATTTGTTGCATTTTTTAGGTGATCACGATTCTCCCCCTTTCTTTTGGATTCACTTTCTCTCCCTGTCATCATGACAATATTTGCGAATGGCACTTGTTGCAGCTTGTCCACATTAAACAAAATGTCATTCCTTTATTTCCTTCAAACAACAACATCCACAACGATCGTTTAATTTTTGAAATTCGAGGTAGATTTTTATTTTTTTCAATAAGACTCGTCTTAAATTCAATCTGCATAAACTCAACAAACTTTTTGCACAATTTCACTATTATAATATCCACGTAATATATAATGCTCTTTCTTCAAATAAATAAATTGAATAGTATATATAAGATTATCAAATATTTAAATTAAGAGTCACTCAACCTTTCGTATGACACATTAGTGACTTGCTCAATAATTTGCAAGAACTTTGTGCAAGAAGAAGAATTTTTCGAGCTCCAAAAAATATGACAAAATCTCCATAATTTTTTAATCAAGCTTTTCAAATTTATTCTTTTGCCACTTGCAAATTCTTATATAATTGATAACAATCTTTGCAAAAAATCATATGATACCTTCCTCCGATTTGCGGATCAAACTTGCTAGATATAAGATATCTTCTAACAATATAGCAAGAATATCAAAGAACATGTAATAATATCTTTCACGATTAAAGGGATTTTCTTGAGTATAAATTTCAAAAGCATATTATTGATGCATTTCGTAAAAGGAAAGCGGATATTTCTATCACGTGCCAAATCAAGTAATAAAAAAAAAATTGCAATGCCTTATATTTATGACAAGCTATATTTGCAATGAAAAGCAACCATCCAAAATCATAATAAATGCATGAAAGAACTTACAAAATGGGATGATAAAAAAAAAATTATTCTCTTACCCAAAATATATGTTTGAAATATACCATTGATTTAAAGATGATCATTGCCAATCTTTGCATGAGATACTTTTCTGATTGCACCATAATTTGTGTAGATTTACAATTATTCTTCCTTCATAGAGTTTCCTGCAATAAACTTATTTTCTTTCTGGTATCCTTGTATTTGGATTCTTCCTTGACATTAGAGCAAAATATAAAATCTCCATTGAAAACTCAGTAGAGTATTTAGGGAAAACATAATGCATAATAATATCTCCTAAAAAGAAAAAAATTCTCACTAAGCAAAGCATCATAAGATCAAAGAGAATAATATCCTTAAGCGTTTAGCCAATCAACCGAATTATTTGAAGGCAAGATATCGATCAATTATATTTATCCAATCTCATTACCCATAAAATGCATCAAACATTTACTTCAAAATCAGCACAATTAATTTGGAATTATATCACATGTCGCATAAAGTCTAAGCCGAGCAAATCATTTCACGGAGATATAAAATATCAAGTACAAAGATAATCTGGAGAAAAATGTACCCAAAACAAATTGAGAATTCAAAGAATATGCCTTTCATACCAAATTATCTTTCTTCTTCTCCTTTATTCCTTGCAAACTTTCTTTGGTACCGAAATATACTTGGGTCAATGAGAGTTAATAAAATATGCTATTTTTATTAAGTCTCTCTTAATTGGTCTCCAAACTTTAGGACATGCATTCTCAAAGTATTTTGGATCTCCACAGTTGGAGCACTTGAGAGCACTTCGGCCAATAGGTTTCACAAAGACCTTTTGAAAATGTTGTTTATAAATAAGTCTATGAGGTTTTTGTTTGAGTCTCTCATTGACCTTAAGAAAGTCTATCAAAGAATCACTTTCCTTATTAAAACCAACTTCCGACTTAGACACCCGAACCCCTGGAGAGCCAAAAGTTGGCACAAAGGAACACTTAAGTGCCAAAAATTACGAAAGTGACACTTAAGTGCCAAAATTGGAGCAAAATGGATCACTTAAGTGCCATCGACGAGAACATCCGGCCAAAATGCTGACGTGGGAATTTTCCGATGAGCTGCATGCACAACAACGTCGTTTTGTGTGCTGATGTGGCTATACAAAGTGTCAAAACAATGTCGTTTTAGTATAATTCAAATTTTAATATAATAATAAATTAAATTAAAATTTTAAAAATTAATTAATTAATTAAAAGGAGGGGGAAGGGGAGGAGGAGGGAGGCGGTTGGCGGGCGGCGCCGCCACCTCCCCTTCATCGTTGGGGAGGTGGGGGAGAGCCTAGGTTGGCGACCAGCGACCCCAACCGGCCCGGCTGCGAGGGCATGCGTGCCCTCGCCTAGATCTGGGCAAGGATCACAGCCCTCACCCAAATCTAGCTAGTGTCGCCCTAGCGGTGGTGGCCCCCTAGCCGGTGGTGGCCCTTAGGTTGGCCGGGCGAGGGCCAGCAACCCTTGCCCAGATCTGGAGCGAGGGCACGCAGCCCTCACCACCGGTCGGGGGGGCCATCGGCCCTGGCTAGGGCTCGACGGCCTTAACCAACCCTCCCCACCTTCCAGCGATGGCGGGGGAGGCGACGGCGGCAAGGGCTTAGCCCGCAACCACCGGCTACCTTCCTCTTCCTCCTCCGTTTTTTTCTTAAAATATAAATTATTATTATTATTATTATTATTATTATTATTATTATTATTATTATTATTATTATTATTATTATTATTATTATTATTATTATTATTATTATTATTATTATGTTTTAAACTTATTTAATTAATTTTTATATTATATTAAAATTTAAATTATGTCGAAATTATTTTACCAAAAAAAAAAAAAAGTATGCCAAAATGACGTCGTTTTTGTGTGTGTTTTGCCGATTCAGCATTCCGAGTGAGTCACGTAAGCAAGGAAATTAATAAAAAAAAATATCACGTAGGATTTCTGGTGAGGCTTGTCGAATGTGGCACTTAAGTGTCCTATTTTTCATTTAAAAAAAAATGGCACTTAAGTGTCACTTTCATAAGTTTTGGCACTTAAGTGTCTCTTTGTGTCAACTTTTGGTACTTGAAGTGTTCTTTTGCCCTCGACTTGTTATAGTAAAGTACTTGTATGAAAAGAATATGCTATAATGTTTTTTAACCCTTTAAAAATTTTGTTGAATTATTCATAATTTATTTCTTTAAAGAATCATTTTCTTTGACAAGTAAATATCGACTTTCTTTAGTTTATAGAAAACTTTGTTGCAAAATTTGAAACTATCCTTTGAGAGTCCTCACGGAAGTTTGTTGACCTTCATTGGGGCAGAAATTGACTGACTTTAATGAGCTAGACCGTTTGCAATTTTTGTAAAACTATTGAATATATCTCCAATAGATTCACCATGCTGCATCTTAAAGGATTCATATTAGCTAGGCAAGATGTTCACTTTTGTCTCATTTACACGATTTGTTTCTTCATAAGTGACATGAAGTCTATCACAAACTTCTTTAGCTATTTCATATGAAGAGACCTATTATACCACCATTGCACTAAGTGGCGCTGTTGGCTTCAGGCTTTCTCCCCCTCACGAAGGGGAGAAATTCGAATCCCCAGCACATCACAGGTGGACTTACCCACTTCACGGGGGGTGATGGGTTCCTCTGTGGGCCTCAGGGTTTACCTGCCGGCTGTCGGCTTACGAGTTTCCTTGCGTCATAAAAAAAAGAAGAAGACCTATTATACCTAGTTGGAGACAATGTATAATATGAAGAATAAATGACTTTTGCATCAAGAGTTTCTCTTTTGCATATCTCCATCTGATATAGAGAAGCAGGGGTTCAATTCCTCTATCTTTGCCATTCTTTTTTGATGTAGATGTGGTACTAGAATTGATTCCTTTGTCCACAACATCTCATCCAAAGGGATCTATGGATTTTAGGAATGCCTTTATTTTGTTATTCCAAACATTGTATTCATTTCCATCGAAATATAATAGCCTAGTACTACTTCACCTTTCAACAAGCCCTAGTGCCAAGATATCAGCCATAAAAAATCTTTAGCTCAAAAGTAAGAACATTTCAATAAAATGAGTACTTGGCTCTAATACCAATTGATAAAACTAGTATGAAGACCTAGATGGGGTAAATAGGTGTTTAAAAGAAATCTTGTCATATAAATGCAAAATAAATAAGTTGGTAGATATTCAGAATATGTTATATGATGAAACAGATTACTAAAATAACTTGTAAGTGTAAAACATACTTAAATAAAGAGAGTTAAGAGAAGAGAATGTTGCATGTGAAATTTATAGTGGTTTGGCTTATATCAGGCCCACGTTCACTTGCCCACGCAAATACTTAGTGATAGATCACACTATCACACTAAGTTACTCTTTCGATATTTCTCTTACAATCATAAACATTTAAGCTCATGAAAGACAATGGAATAATCGAAGTTTGCTCAGACTTTGGAATTTTAGATTCTATGTTTTGTCTCTTACTTGCTCCTCGGTCTTTGATCTCCTTAAATACTCTTTCACTTCCAAACTAGTCGTTGGATAGTATATAAAAGATTGTCTTCCAATCTACCCATTGGACATATCTATATTAAAAGGATTAAATAGTTATTAAGTGACAGAAGCAGAATCCTCAGTTGATTATGATTGCCTATACAAATAAAATCTTGGTTTCCATAAGTAGAGTTTCTTTGTTTAAAAAGTTCATATCTTCAGGATCCAATTGTCAATCAATTAGATTGAGTCAATCAAATTTATCTTGGTATGAAATCCAAATCAGATCACTAGTCATTATACGTTTTGGGCTTATGTCATGTTTTGTCAAGTTGTCTCATTTTGAAATTCCTTCGTTATGAATCTACTAGGCTCTAAACTTGCTTCGCTTTGAATTTGTCACATTCTGGATCAGGTTCTGTACTTATGTCTTTTGGACATATCACGTTCTAGACCCATTACATTTTGGATCTTATCACATTCTAGACTTGTGTCCCATTCTGTATGTAAAGTCTGGGTGTGTTCCATCTGAAGAGACTTTATAATTTGGACTTAAGTCTAAACATATTCATCCTTAGAGTTTACTTCTGAATATATTTAGCCTTAAGATCTTAATACAATTTGAATATATTTATCCAATCTTTTGACTTTTTCATGTATAATATTTGATAATATCATTTACATATTCTATCATCTACATGATTTGTTACTAAATTATTAAACATGTTAGTAGTTTTTGATTTATTGTGTCATTTTCAAAACATCATAAGGGATTTCCGTAACAAAACACACCCATCCTATAAGCGCTCACCCTATTAAGTGAATTGCGGTCCTAACAGGATAGGTTTCAACTTTTAATAGAGTCTGATATGTTTCCAACTTGGTGAATGTCGGCACATCAACAAACTTTCCTAGGACATGCATTGTTTGATCTCCACCTCCTTCAAAGAGTTTGATTCTTTCAAATTATCAACGACTCTCCACACTTCAATATAACTTAGTTGAAGATGTGGTAATTTTTTCATCTCTTATGGATTGTAACTTTTGGTAGATAGGAATTTCTATCTTTACTTTAATTGTCATTTTACTTGACTAAGGGAAGAGTTGGACACTTCCCAATTGCTTTTATATTTTTGTTTGTTTTGTACCACACTTCTCACAGTTTTTAAACTCTTCTATTTTGCTATAACTACTATTTGTCTTAATTGTAAACTATATGATGTTTTATAAAAGTTTGTCCTGTCAAGAAATAAGATAAAGTTAGAACCAAAAAAAAAAAAGAAAAAAGAAAAAGAAAAAGGAATCAGGCAGTTCTTGACTAGACCATGGAACTAGATTGGACCAATGGGATTGGTTCCAAGGTTTATACAGTAGGTTCCAAATTCTAAAAATTGAAATTCGATCTTGACAGAGTAGGTTTTAAGTTTTTGTTTTAGAACCTACCAACCCTGAAACCATTCACTCCTAATTATTTTAGTAATATAAAACTTCTCATTAACTGCATTAATTCTAATGGCTAACATCATTACTTTAATTAAGTTATTCCCTTTTTTTCCCATAAATTAGTCATATAAGTTTTCTCAACTAATCTTCATGTTCATAGATCAAAGAATTTCGAATTCATACTCTTTGGCCTCTCTCTCTTCCCTTTGATGGAAGTTTTTCTCTCGCTATGTAGAGTTCTCATATCTCGCTATGTAGAGTACTTCTCTACCTTTGGATAGTCTAGTTTCACCGAAAACCTTTCCGCCATTACACCGATGCATTCCTTCCCTTCCTCAATTACTCGTCCCAACCCTTGTTGTTGACAATTTCCTCTCTAATTCCCACGATTGAGTGATTGTCCACCTTCGTCAGCTCTAAATCTCAATGGCGGGACCAGACTTTAGGTGAAAGACTTCCTCCGGCTGGTTCGTTCTTTGCATGTCCCCTTTACTCAGTGAATCTATTTCTCGGTGAGGTTATCTCGTATTTAGTCTATTTTGTGGTGCAAGTGGATTGTTCCTATTCTTTTTCTGGTCTTTCCTTGCTTTCTATTATGGGTTGGTGCTCCTGTTCTGGGATGGAATTCAATGAGCACGACAAATCTGCTCATTTGGCTGCTCTGTGTGCTATATTGGGTCGCCTTAATACTGAGCAATAGGTTGAAGTCTGGACTGACGATCCTTCCCATAAAAAATTGGAATAGTGTAAACTAACATTAGCAGGGAAGATCTTGTTCCTTTCGGTGGTTAGCCCTCAACAGCCACCTCCTCACCAATGAAGCCAATCTGCTGGAACTGTCAAGGACTGGGCTACTCCCTAACAGTTCAAGCTCTAAAGGCCATGACGGCCAAGGAAAAGCCCAACATGGTTTTTTTTTTTTTTTATGGAAACAAAAAATTCTGAGAAACTTCGAAGTCTACATTGTAGCCTACATTTCACTAATTCCTATATGATCAATCCTACTATTATGGCGGGGGGAATGGCGATATTTTGGAACAATCAGGTAGATTTAACCGTGCTTACCTCAACTCAGGCATACTTTGATATGCTCTACAAAGAATACTAGGATGATCGAACTATGCATCTTACTTGCATTCATGCTTCCTTCACGTACCACAATCAACAAAACCTATGGAATGAACTTCAAGAGATCAACATGGCTAACACATTTCCATGGCTATGCCTTGGGGATTTCAATGAAATATTGTACCCATGGGAGAAAATAGGCAAGTGCCAAGCAGAACACTATAGAACGTTATCGTTTTGAGTTGTTCTCAATTACTGTTCCCTTATGGAATTACCGAGTAAATGATGTAAGTTTACTTGGATGAACAACCGTGAGGGAGATGAGCTGGTGAAGGATCATCTTGATCGGGTGATGTGCACAATGAACTAGCGTTTATTATTCCCTGCAGCTGAGGTCTTTGTGCTGCCGGTTGTTGGGTCGAATCACAATCCATTAATTGTCAACTTTTCAGCATCTTATAAGGCACGAAGGAAATCTTTCACTTTTGAGGCTTTCTAGAATGAAGATGAAGAATGCTCAGACATTATATCAGCAGCATGGAACTCAGTAAGCGGTTGAAGAGCTGGATTCACCACCAAGTCGCAACATGTTTCTGATGCCCTGATGAAGTGGAGGCAATCCAAATTCTCCAGAGGTGATCTTAAAACAACTTCTTTACAGCAACAGCTCCAACAGATAACAAACCAGCAGCATGGCTCCTATAACAGAGAAGAAGTTCTTCAAATCCAAGAGGAATTAACACGCACTTGGCAGTGTGAAGAGCAATTTTGGGCTATGTGGTCTAGAATCCAATGGTTAAAATGGGGTGATAAAAACACAATTCTTTCATGCAACCACCCTTTAGAGATGACAAAGAAACAGCATGCTTCAAAACGAGCAAAATGAATGGATTCATGACCCTCATGCTTTATAGGTTATGGCTTGCAATTTTTTTTTTTTTTTCAGATTTATATACAACGGTTGCCCATCGGGATTACACTCCTATAATTCAACAATGCCCACATGTGGTTACCAATGAAATAAACAACCATCTGCTGGAAGTGGTCACTTTAGAGGAGGTTTGCTGGGCTATCTTTCAGCTGGGATCTACAAAGGCTCCTAGCCCTGATGGTTTCAATGGGATTTTTTTATCACTCTCACTGGGATATTATAAAAGACGATCTTCTTCTTATTGTGCAGACTTTTTTTCAAACAGGATGGATGCTAGCCAATCTGAATCGCACTATAATCGTCTTGATTCCCAAAAATCCTCAACCAGAGCGACTGGACCAATACAGACTAATCAGCCTCTGTAATTTTGCTTATAAAGTCATTTCCAAGGTACTTGCCAATCGCTTAAAACCTTGGTTACCTAATTTAATTTCTATGGAGCAAACTGCTTTTGTTAGTGGAATACATATCCAAGACAATATTGTAATCTTTCAAGAGGTACTCCACCATTTTAAAACCCGAAAGCGGACCACCAAATCCAATGGGATTCTCAAGACTGACATGAAAAAAAACATATGACAGAGTTGAATGGGATTTCCTTAGGGACTATCTACTCAAATTGGGCTTTCATTAGTTGTGGGTACAATGGGTTATGCAATGCATTACCACTACATCTTACAGCATCCGTTTTAATGGAGAACTGCTTCCATTTATCTATCCAACTCGTGGCCTCAAACAAGGTGACCCTCTATCCCCTTATATATTTATTCTTTTAGCGAATATACTGTCAACTTTGATCAGCCAGGCGGTTGCTATAGGACATTTAAAGGGTATTAGATTGAATAGATGGTGTCCCACTCTTTCACACCTCTTTTTCGCCGATGATGCAATTTTTTTCCTAGAAGGCAGCATTTGGGAAAGTCAAAATATTGCTAATATCTTAAATCAGTATTGTCTAGCTACAGGGCAAGCTTTGAATAGGAACAAATCAGGACTTATTTTCAGTAAAAGCTGCCTTATTAGACTTTAGGAAAATATGTCTTCAGAGCTTAGAATACCTGTGATTTAGCGATATGGAAATTATCTAGGAATCCCATCGGACTTGGGGCAATCTAAACGGGACATGTTTTCTTGGATTCTGGCGAAAGTTCACTCTAAATTAGTGTCGCGACCTCTTTTTTCGGCACCCGCAATCGGGTACGAGCGCCTAAGGAGGCTAATGGCTCGGCTGAATTTATTAAGCCCGGACTCTCCCAAGTCCACCAATTCACGACTTTAATAGTTTGAGTTTTTAACTCATAAATCAATTTTTAAAATGGAGTCGCCATTAATCGATTTGGAGTGGGTCGATTAGAAACCCAAGCGAAGTATCGGGAGAAGTACTCGCTCCTGTGCAACCAGAGAAATTAGGATCGGGGACTTGATTACACTAGTTAATCACTAATGCCCTTTCGGTACCTAATCTTGTTTAAACCCTAAGGCTTTTTGGATGTTTGAGAGATTTTCCATGCATTTTTGGGAGGAAAAACATTTTTTTGAGTCATTTTCTAATTGTTTGGACACAAAAGGGATTTTTTGGGGTTTTTGGTATTTTTTGGAAAAATACAAGTCTTTTTGGCTTTTTCTGAATTTTTGGCTTTTTTGGAAAATATGAAATATTTTTGATT
Source organism: Eucalyptus grandis (assembly GCF_016545825.1). NCBI lineage: Eukaryota > Viridiplantae > Streptophyta > Magnoliopsida > Myrtales > Myrtaceae > Eucalyptus > Eucalyptus grandis. The sequence continues at coordinate 10,224,376 of NC_052615.1, forward strand.
TTTTTTATTTTTCGAAAAATAAAATATTTTTTAATATTTTTTGATATTTTTGGGAAATAAATTATTTTTTGATTTTTCTCGATTTTTTAGAAAATAAAACATTTTTAACAATTTTTAATATTTTTCGATTTTTCTGGAAATTAAAACATTTTTTATTTTTTTTGAAAATAAATTATTTATTTATTATTTATTAGAATATTATTTTATATTAAAATAATAAAACAAAACCGGCCCGGTTGGATCCACGGGTTAGGTCCGACCGGGCCGGCGACCCAAACGCGGACGGGCCCGCGTTGCGGGCCCGACTCGGATTTTTCGGCTTTTTCTTTTTTTTTTTTTTTTTTTTTTCAAACGGCGTCGTGGCCCGTTGTTTTGGGAGGATCCAGCCCGGCCCGACTCCCGCAAACCCTACCCGATCCGACCCGAATCGCGACCCGACTCCCGCCGCCCCGAATCTCGTGAAACCCTACCCGCTCGAGACCGGATCCGACTCGGCGACCGGAAAATCGCAAACCCTAGGGTTTGCGAATCCGTGGCGCCGAGGGGGGAAACCGAGGTGTTTGTCGGCGACGGTGACTACGGCGGCGACGACGAAGGCGACAACGGCGACGGCAACGGTGACCAGACTACGGAGAGGGAGATGGCGACGGTGACATCACGATACCTGTTCGTGGCAACGGCGCGACGGGGGCGGCGCGACAGCGAGACCCACGCGAATCTCCTCTTCTCCGGCGTCCCTCTCTCTCTCTCTCCGGCGAAGCCCGGATCCGGCCGCGAGCCCTCGGCCCCCGAAGTCTCTCGGTGGGGTGTCCAAGGGTCGCGACCTCGATCCCTCTCCGGCCGACCTTGGATCTCGGCGTGCTCGTCCTCGGCCCCCGTTCGAAGTCTCTCGGTGGGAGGTTTCGAGGATCTGCGGCCTTCGATCCTTCTCGGCGTGCCCTTCGGCGTCGGAAACGGGGGCCTATTTATAGGCGAGAGGGCAACCGGTTGACGGAGCTTCGACCACCGGTCCCAGCGCGCCAAGCGGTCCCCGCGGCCGAATCGGCGTCCCATCCGACGCCCGGCTGCCCTCCCACGTTCTTATCCGATGCCAACCGCCCTCTACTCCATGTGCGTCATTGCTGCTCCTCCCCTCCGCTCCGGCTCGCGCCCTCTGCGCGTGCGCTGCAATCGCGAGGAAGAAGAAGACCAGGCTGGGCTGGGCTGACACGGAAATGGGCCTCGCGGGCCCATGCGAGGGCTTTCCTGCCTTCTTTCTGCTTTTGTTTTGTTTTTGATTTTTGTTTGCTTTTATTTGTTTATTATTCCGAAAAAAAGACAAGATAAATAAAAACTTAATTAATAAGATAGACTTAATTAAAATTGAGGTGTCAACAATTAGAAGGTTGGAAAGAAAAGTTTATCTCAAAAGGGGGAAAGGAAATTCTAATCAACTTTGTTATTTAGGCGATTCCACATTATGCAATGTCGGTCTTCAAGCTTCCTTTGTCGCTTTGTCGAAATATAGAAAAGAGTATCGCAAGATTTTGGTGGAAAAATGATCTAAATAGAGTAGGCATACATTGGAAGAAATGGGATATTATCAAGTGCAATATGGAGAAAGGCGGGCTCGGATTTTGTGATCTTATTGAATTCAATAGGGCCATGCTTGGAAAGCAAGCATGGCGTTTATTACAACATCCTCAAGCTCTATAGAGTCAGCTAGTGAAGGGTTTGCATTATCAATCAACAAATTTTCAGTCAGCACAAAAATCAGAACTCGTTCGTCTTGGGTTTGGCAGAGTATTCTCATTGGTAGATATGCTATTCTCCCATATCTTAGATGGTCTGTTGGTAATGGGACTAAAATCAGAATCCGAGAGGATCCATGGCTACCAAGAGGAATTCTTGGTGGACCGGCGACTCAAGAAGAACCCCAGTTGGTGGCTGATCTAATGGACCCAATCCACAACAATTAGAATACATCTCTGCTCCAAACTTTTTTGGATGAGCATATTATACAAGAGATTCTAACCATCCCAGTTAGACCTCATTTTATTGAAGACAAACTACTTTGTCCTGCAACAAAGGATGGCCATCACTCGGTGAAGAGTAATTATCATTTATTAACACCAATCTCCAGCAACAACAACAATCAGGTGCCATCATCTTATTATCAGGTTCCTACATTACTATGGAAAAAAATCTGGTCTATGCGAACAACACCAAAAGTAAGAACCTTTTTTTGGTCGATATGTCAAAATGCAGTAGATATAAGCTATGTAGCACGGACACAGCGACACAGATACGCAACATAACACGACACGACACGTGATACGTCATTTCTCAAAATGTAGAGAATTTCGATACGTTTCGACACGTTAAATATTAAATAAATATGTTTATCTTTAATTAATTTGATTCAAATTCACAAATAAATAAATAAATAAAAAGTTTACAATGAATTTATACTAATAATATTAATAAATCTTACACTTTTTTTTTTTTTTCATTATCCCAAATTTACATTTATTTTTCGAAATCCCCCTCCCCCAAATTTACTTTTATTTTTCGAAACCAACCCCCCCCACCTGCGCCCAAACTTCCTCGTCTCTTTTCCCCCAAAAAAATTTTTCACTTTTTTTTTCCTCCCCATGTCATCCATTCCCCCCCCCCCACTTTATTCATTGACAGACAGGCTGTCCTATTACTTCCCCTCCCCCAAAATACGTGATGGCCATCCTATCAAAAACCCTAGCTTTACTTTACCTCATTCTCCTTTGCCGCCCGCCACACGACCCTTCCACTTCTCCTCCTCTAGATCTGTCTCCTTCCTCGCTGCTTGCCGCACAACCCACTTCTTCTTCTTGATCTCCACATTCTCCCGGTACATGCCTTTTTTCACGTAGATCATGAACTGGCGTGTCCCGTGATTGGGCACGGCCGTGATCGCGTCCTCCACCTTGGTGAAATTGTTGCTCTGCCGCCATCGGAGTTGGAGTCAGAAGATGGGTGGACCATGGTGAGGAGTTGTGTGACTAGTGAAATGATTTGGTTGAGACTTCCGGAGACGACGCTCTTGACAATGCCGCTAGTGCCCTCAAACCCATCTCTGCATGTCTCCTGGTTTGCAAGTGCAGCACTTAGCCATGTCCTCACCGCTCGCCGCACACGACCCCCTTCCTCGCCACTCTTTCTCTGGCCGTCTCTTGCCGTCGCGGGCTCGCCGTCGGTCCGTCTCTATTCCCTTGCCGTCACTTCCACCCTCCATCGTCTGCCAGACACGCGTGTCCAAACGTGTTGGGCAAAGGTTGACCATGTGTCGGATTTCCGACACGCGTTGACCACGTTTCCAAGCGTGTTCGATGCGTGTCGACATGTTCAACACACTCTGACACGTGTCGGACACGACATGGAAGCACATAGGCTATAAGGGAGAATTTGTTTCGCAAGAAAATTATTGATAATCCTTATTGTCAGCTCTGTAACCAGAGAACCCCTGAAACTTTAGAGCATATATTCCTACTGTGTTTTTGGACGCAACCAATCTGGGCACACCCACAGCTTACCATGGACATACAACCACGATCTATCCACCGATTTGAAACATGGTTGGCTACAAAAATTACATCAACTAAAACTCACCTTCTCTAGAACTGGTAGCCAATGTCTATTAGCATATCTGGAAGATGCGGAATGGCTTCATCTTCTGCAATCAACGGCTTGATCCACTCTTCACAGTAACGGTAGCTTTGACAGAGACGTGACTTTCCCAAGTCTCATCTCCTTCCTCTTCGAGGTGCGCACCATTGCAACCCTGATCCCGGCACATCTTTGGCAACCGCCCGAGCCAAGTACCTTAAAATGTAATATTGATGCAGCCTATCAATTAGGGAGTACAAAAGGAGCAATGGTTGCAATATTAAGAGATTATCAAGGTAGGCTTACCGAAATCTACACCGGCAAATTTCCAGCCGCCTCAGCTCTGGTTGCGGAGTTCCAAGCTTTCTCTCTAATGATCAAGCATCTGCTGCGGCAAGGGCTAAATCAAGCACATCTTGTGATTGAATCCGACTGTAGTACCGTCGTCGACGCCGTCACAGATGGTAGATCGCCGCCATGGGAGATCCGATCCTTGCTTGCGGAAACTGACGATTCATTGCCCCTTTTTCCCTAACTTGATGGTACAGCTGTGTCGAAGAGAAGCGAATGCCATTGCTGACTGGGCCGCTAAGGCCCAATGTGTACAGCCTTTGGCCAAAAACTGGAATGTCTTCCCTCCCTATCTTTTGATAGATTTAGTGTATGCCGATGCCCTTGCGGCTGGCTATAAAACTACGCTTATCTGAATATAATGTTTCTTCTTGTTTCAAAAAAAAGAAAAAAGAACCGACCAAAAAATAAAGGCTAGAAGCTTGACAAGAGAGCTTTCTAGAGAGATTTCTTCTGCTCCAAAATTAGAAACTAGCGAGAGTCCTCGTTTATTGAAGAGAGAATGCTCTAGGAACGAATGCTTATTCACAAAAGAAGAAATGGGGAGCTGTTAATAGAAAATGATATGCGCATTATCTCAAGACATGGCTGCCTTGACTCCGGGGCATGGTCCTATAACTTTCACGTTCATAGACTGATGTGGTGCTGGAACAATCATGTTGAGGGGCGCAGGAATGCTCAAGTTGAGGCTTTCCAGCGAGCTCAATATTGATCGATTGAATTGCAAAGTCACTTACCAGCAGTTTTGGCCTGTATCGGGGTCTAAGACTCGGGTCTATAAGCCGAACGTTGTTTCAGTGGCTCAAACTTTTAAAAATCATTATTCACAATAACCTAGAGATCTGGAAATTTTTGTTTCATTTGCAAAACATTTAAGTATGGTTTTGGGTTTCGATGCCTTTTTTTTTTGGATATTGAAAAAATCGACTGAAAATTAACCAGCAATAACTTCCTCATCTGACAAATGATCAAGCTGATTTTTGTTGCGTTGGACTCCCTGCGATCTCTACTTTCATGATGTGCAATTGAAATACGTGAATTGAAAACTTCCGAACATTGCAAAAAACGAGTGATCGACCTCGAAGTGTCTAAAACTGACTGTTGATTTGAGTGGTGATGTGGATGCCAAAGGACCATTTTGACGAGCAGCACTCAAGTTACATGTCTAAAGGTGATTTGTGCCTTGTGTATCAACGGTGAAACCCTGTCTAATTTCCTATCAACCTAGGTCAAACTTATGATTTGTTGAAAATGAGGGCCAAATTTGAGGTGTTAAAGAAAATTATTTTTTAGAGATTATTAATGCACACATTAAATCATGTTTGTAAATATTTTCAAACTTAAAATTTTTGTGGTGGCAAGGCTAGTGGGGCAGGGAAATCTGCATACTTACTAGGGTTGTGGATAGGGCACACAGATATGAACCCTGTGGGTCATGAGGCGGGGACGGGGTATCTTTAATAATAGTGAAGCGGGGATGCCCCATTGCTGTATTTATCTTTTATGGTGCTTTACCAAGCTTATGGCAGGTGTGGCAGGCGCTCGCCAGGTCGGATCGGCCAACCTATTGGCCTTTGTTGGTCGACTTATCCCTACATTGTATCAAACTCTGTACTGCTTATAGCAGTCGGTTGTCCAGACGTCCAGCCCTGTTCCTCCCGCACACGAACGTTTCAGAAACTGTCTTTAGATGCATCCTTGACTTCAGGTTATGATCCTTGCTCGAGCTTTTGGCCCAAATTCGAGACATAGCCAATAATCGATATGACATGTTAGTTCATGTACACCAATTATCATTATTGTGCTGATCGAATTCTATTTCTAATGTTGTTATTATTACTTGCTGTTTAATGACTTCCTACGAATAGAGGTAGCTTTTTTCTTTCTTGGAAACATTACCCAATCAGTCCTAAACTTATTTTACAGATGCCAAGGCAATCCTAAACTTTTCAATTTCATCAATTTAGTCCTAAACCTTTGTGCCAAAATTCTAATGTAGTATTTTCAACCAATTTTCATCCAAAATTGTTGACGTGACAGTCCAATCATGCGAGCCGACTAATATGGCATACTACCAGATAAAAAATTTCCGGCAAAAATCGATCAGAAAGAGTACATTAGGATTTCGTGTATAAGTTTATGTATGTTGATCTCTATCCAATGCTATACAAGGTAGTCCCACATCAATTGGAGAAACCCTTTGACCTGCTTTATAACCGTTGTGGCTCCCTCACCTCACAAGATGTCTTTTGAGTTGAGTTCCCCTAGAGTGATATCAGAGCCAAGTTAAGGTGGATCTAGATGTATGTCGATCCCTTCCTTGCTATGCAAGAAAGTCCTAGATTTACTTTATTATTGTTGCGGCTCTCCTCACCTCACAAGACCTCTTTTGAGATTGAGTCCCCCAGAAAATTGACAAATTGACAAGTTCAAGTCCGTACAATAAATTTTATAACTAATTGTGTAATTTTTCCTTTTCTTTTTCTTTGCAAAACGTATATAGATGTAGTGAATGGAAAATATGGGCAACTACAGGTCTTGGGGGCTCGAGGCATTGACTTCTTAAAAGAGCAACGAGGTCGGCTGCTCACGGATCAACTCCAATTCTGCCATCGTGCGTTATCATCAGAAATTTGGCACAGAAAACCTAAACCCTGGTATAAGACAAGAATCTACATTACTCTTTTGGGGTCCAGCAACAAGCGCCAACGTTGAAACTCACGTTTTCTTTCTTTTGAGTGCTCGCAATGTTCGAAACGAGAAGAGTGCGCTACTTCATTCGACCTCTCGCAAAAGCGAAATTTCCTATTGGTTCTCTTTTTAGGGCAACCGGAACATTTACTTCAACCATCGAAAAGTTTGACTCTTCATGGTCAATTCCGATGAGCTAGATTTTAGAGCCTTATTAAATGCATCGTGGTCCTCTTTCAGTTATTGATCCCGCAAGCGAAAAGCAACGCTTGTCGAAGCCATCACAAGACTTTGTTTAAGGCACAAGTGCCATGTCGCCAAGAAAACATGGCTCTTCCTGGGAATTTGTAGGCCCGGGATCGATATACATCCAAACTAGAAATGGCCGAAAATAGATTTATTAGAGAAGGGGGACTTGCACTGAAATAGGTCGTGTTAGGTACCACCCTATGGCGGGGAAGGATAGTGGAGCGCTAACCAATTAGGACCGGTCTAGATTTCCGGCACTTTCCTCAAGCTTACGACAGCCATCTTTGTGTCACACTTTTCCTGTCAAATGGTGTCCAAATTGCATGAGGATGATGCATCATACATTCATATGTAATATTCACGACTTTACGTAAGGCAATAGCTTCGAAAAGGTATAAGATTCAAATCCTGCTGTATAGATATGTTCAATGTAATTATGTCCATTTGGATCTCAAAGAAATATGCTCTAGTAGTCAAATAGAAAGGCGTACAGTTGTAAATGCGCTCGCATTTTCACTAATTCATATTCTCAAAATTAGAATGTTCGACATCAAATGTATTATGACCAAGCATCTCACGATGTTTTTTTAACAAAACCCTAGTGTTTATAGTTAAATGCACTGACAAGGGAAGTGGGTATGCTTAAAAAACAAGGTCGGGCCATTGATACACACATGTCAATCAAATAACACCATAAATTCAAAAGATCTTTTATTTTTTTGCTTTTAATTTCACCTTTGTCTCCAAATGGAAGTGAATGATCATAAAATTATTGTGCTGTGTTGAATGATTGGTGACAGCCCAGTGAGGTTAGGGGGGACATCACTGTTCTGTTGCATGTGCTCTCCCTGCTCCCTCTCTTTTATTCATTTTGCTCTCTAATTCTTTTGCTCCATTCTTCTCTCTCCCCCTCTCTCTGTAGAAGAAAGTTTCATACACAGCAACAGACTCAGCAACAGTTTCCATCTCTCTCTCTCTCTCCATATGTCTTTCTCTGTTTCTTTACCTCCACAAACACCAAAACCTGTTCCAGATCATCCTCGTCCTCCTTCTTCTTCATGGCTTCGGTTATTTGCTCTCCTGAGGCGGTTCCTGCGTGCCAAAACGGCCCGGAAGCGGCCAAAGCAATCCAGCCTTGCCGGCCGCTCAGCGAGTCGTCGTGGAATCGATGACAAAGGCCATGTTGATCGCAGAGGGACCACTGAGACTGAAGACGGTTCGGCCACGTTGCAGAGAGCAGTGAAGAGAATCCACTTCGGGAGCATGGAGGAGCGGCGGGCCGCGGCGGCGGAGATCGAGAGGTTGGCGAGGGAGGACACGAGGGCGAAGAAGCTGATGGCAGAGCTCGGGGTCGTACAGTCTCTGGTGGCCATGGTTGGAATCAATGGAGATTGTGCGCGACGAGGAGCGATTCGAGCTCTGATTGAGCTTGCCAATGGAAATCACATGTAAGTATTTTCGCTTATCATATGCATATTTTTCTTTTTTCTTTTTTTTTTCCCTTTTTATTAATTTTTTTTATATTTCTTGAGCAATAAAATAAGGATAAACGAGTAATAACGATAATCAGAATAAACCCAAATTTTACAAATGTTGCCCGACTTTTTGTTGCGATAAAGTCATTATTTGACGCATGAGATTTTGTGCACTACTTTTTGTAAATAAATTCTTTGTAAATTTTTTCTGCTCTTTTTGTTTTCTTTCTGTTTTTTTAGATGACATTAGAATGGCGATGGAAATTTGTGGTAATAATCATTTATTGACGAACGAGCGAGGTGATAGAATATCATATAGGTTCGTTCTACTAATGATGGGTAAATAGACTCGCTCACGTGTAAGATGGGTCCAATGTAAAGTCTCCGCACGAGTGATTAGCTTGGACTATCAAACTTCAGTTTACAAAAATATCTACTTAAGTTTTAGTACGTAATACCTCGATCCGTTTCATGTAACCTAAGTTTTCAAAATGAGTATTCTGAATAATTACACGAAGTAGCGATTATTTTTTGGTGAGTACTAATTTATGAATCGCCCAAAACAGCCTTTTTCCAATCAGTGTGCGATTTTAGATGTCAATAAATAATAATGCAAAAAAAATATTAAAAAAAAAAGATGGAGGGGATATTCTTTTTATTAGTGGCACTAATGAAAGAAAGTTCTGTTATGGCATGATCTCATATTTCACTCAACAACTATGGTTAGGCACTAATGTCAAAGGGGCAACAGGCTTGCTGAGTGTGGTTGATCTAACTCCTAATATTACTTAAAAAATCAGGATCATTAGTTGGAACCCATTTAAAAATTAACTGCTGATTAGGCTCTATCATAATAAAACTACATCCATAATCCTTATAATATGAGCAATTTTTTTCTTAATTTGCTTCCTTAATTTAGGGAAAATGAAAAATTTTGTAGCCTAAACACTGAAATGATTGGGGGTTTGAATGGAGCCACATCGGAACCGTCAATCTTTTGACTTTAGAGGATGAATTATGATGTCGATTTCACGTGGTGGTCGTTGGTTTTCTCAGGATAGGGTCCGCGAATTTGGACTTTTGAGCCAATATATACATCACCTAATTGCCTATTTGCCCAATTGATTTAGGAAATATTATCGAAAATCTTAGGTTACGAGGTAAAAAAGACAGCAAAGTAAGTCCGAGTCGGGTCGGTGGCGAATTTTAAATTTTCGAGGGATTTGCCCTTCGATTGAGAAGGCCGCAGGATCCGCCGACCCGCCACTAACGTGGTTCGCTAGGTTTTGCGAGGGCAGGTATAACAGAAGGTGTACGGTGGTGAATTAAAAAATTAGAGACATAATGTCTAAGAAAGATATCAACTATTGCTCTTGAGATTCAGTGCAAATTGTTTCAGATCCCACAAATTTGCATTTGCATTTGGTCTTTGCCACCATTGAAAATTCCCATGTGTTGACCTAACGCCCTGCCTAGATCTCAACCAAAGAGATTCTCTTTGACTTTACAGGCATTTTTTTAGGTGAATTGTCTGGTTTTGGCCCACCTCTTGATCTTAAGATAGGAAACAAATCATCTCTATTTTATAGACAAAGCCAAGTTGAGTTTCATTTCACCGAACTGCCTTGAATGCATGTCGCAAGTGTATCATGTGGAAAAATCGTACCAGATACAGAATTGAAAGTATAATACCCAATATGCAAAAGGGCGATTTATGAATTGATGTTATAAATTCGTGTCGAATGCTCAAATAAGAATATCTTTGAAATCACTTGGATTAGTTGCTTTCAAATGTATTTTTGGGATGTGTATCGAAAGTTCTAAAATTTATCATAAAAGTACAATCGAATCCTAAAACTTTCAAAAAATATAATATAGTCATAAAATTTGTTAAAATTGTCCAATTAAGCCATTTCGTTTATAATAACACTTAAAATTGTTATGACTTAATCATATTTTCATGACAAATTTTAAGATTTAATTGTATTTTTTAAAAATGTTAATACTCGATTGTATTTTCATAATAAATTTTAAGATTCAATTTTACTTTTTTTAAAGTTACATTTTCGTAAACTTTTAGGACTTTAAGTGCATTTACCTTTATATTTTTTTTATTGATTTCCTTTGTGGTGGTGATCTATTCTTTTGGCAACTACCCATATCTGATAGGCCTTTTTGTCCAGGAACAAGGCTCTCATGGTGGAAGCAGGAATCTTTCAGACACTGCCAAGCAGCAAAGACGCAGTGGACGAACAGACAAGGCACGAATTCGCGGAGCTGCTTCTGTCGCTGTCGTCCCTGAAGGGCGCCCACTTGCTGCCCCCTCTCGAGTCGTCCCGGATCATACCCTTCGCCTTGTCCGCTCTCGAATCGTCCGGGTCGAGGCACGAGACGAAGGAGTCGTGCTTGGGGGCCCTGCACAACCTGTCCGCGGCCCTGGAGAACGCCTCGAAGCTGGCCTCGAACGGGGTGGCGGAAGCGCTCCTGACGGCGGCGTCGGCATCGAAGGATCTGGCGGAGAAGGCCCTGGCCGCGCTGGCCAACCTCGCCGTCACCTCGCCGGGGAAACGGGCCTTGGAAGATAGCCCGATGGTGCCGGAGAGCTTGATCGAGGTCCTCACGTGGGAAGACCGGCCCAAATGCCAGGAGACCTCGGCCCACATCCTGATGATCCTGGCTTACCAGAGCGCGGCCCAGCGGTCTAAGATGGCGAGGTCGGGGATCGTCCCGGTCCTCCTCGAGGTGGCCCTGCTGGGGAGCGCGCTGGCCCAGAAGCGGGCCCTGAAGATGCTCCAGTGGTTCAAGGACGAGCGGCAGACGAAGATGGGCCCGCACTCGGGCCCACAGGTGGGGAGGGCCCCGATGGGCTCGCCGGTGCATTACCGGGAGGCCCGGGAAGGGAGGAAGATGATGCAGGGGCTGGTGAAGGAGAGCCTCCACAAGAACATGGAGATGATCACAAGGAGAGCGAGTGGCGCCCCAGGCTCTCCGTCGGGGCTCAAGACCTTGGCCATTAGCACAAGCTCAAAGAGTTTGCCCGGATCTTTTGAATAAGCAAAGAAGCCCCAAAAAAAGAAAAAAAAAAGAGGAAAAAAAGATACCATATGGTCAAAATACATGATGATTTTGTCTTGTAGAGTGACTTCTATTTTCTTCCTATTCTAAAATTTTTTCACGAGTTTCGATGAAATTAATATCATGGAAAGCCTCTCTCTCTAATATGCGTAGAACCACTTACAAAATTTTTGAGATTTGTGTGATAATTTCCAATTTCGAATTTGGGAGGGACACTCATAAATGCATTAGGGCATAAAACACATCGAATGGACATGATGAACAATATCGAAAGGAGTTAGTCAAGACAGTTCAATTGAAAAATTCTCGAATCAACCTATCTAGCCAAAAATTAACACAAGTTGAAGATAAGTAGCATATCAGAAAAAATCCCATATTACCTGCTCTATTTCCATGGTTGCGAACATCACTTGAAGTTCATAGACTTTAAAGATTAAGTTGAATTTGGAAGGGACACTCACAAATATATCAGGGCATAAAACATTTCAAATGGACATGATGAACAATATCAAAATAGCTCAATTGGAAAAATCTCGAATCAGCCTTACCTAGCCAAAAAATAAAACAGGTTGAAGATAAGTAGCTTGTCAGAGAAAAACATATATTACCCGCTCTATTTCCATCGTTTAATAATGCTGATTTTACTTGAAATTCTATGATCTAAAAATTAAGACAAAACAAAATTAACACCGTTTTGAATGTATACAATCCCGACATCTCCGGTGATCGCCTTCGAGCCCGACCGACCTCCACGTCAGTAAGGGCGGACCCACGCCACGTGGGCAACGACAGATGCTGACGTGGCCGGTCGGGATTCCATCGCCGGATGACAAGTCAGCAAAGGCTTCTTTTTTTCTTTTTTTTTGGCCCCTTCCCTGAGAAGCAGCGGCTCATGTGCTCCACGGGGGCATCTCCGGTGGGTGGTGGTGCGCGTCGCAAGCTCCTCGCGATTATGGCGGATCGCTGCTTGGGTCCCTCGCTTTGCAACAGGAAGCTCCTTCTCCTTCATCATCATCATTTGCCCACCACCGCCCACTTCGCTCCTTCCTCTCCTCCCTCGTCCCCTTCGCCGTCGAGGCCTCTCGCGGTGTCCATGGCGTCTCCGTCTCCTCCCTCGCATCCCACTTCCGGCCCCGAGCCCGACCCGACCCGTCCTTCCCTGCTCGTGTTCTCAGGTCTCGCTTCTCTTCTTTGGCGCCTCTGGGTCCGCGCATTGTCGAGGTTTCGTGCTCGGTCGGGGTTTGACGTTATTGTTGTTGTTGCAGGTGGGACTGCGTTCAACGGCGTGGTCGAGGAGCTCAAGAGGTTGACCACCCGCGTCGCCCACGTCCTCCCCGTCTCCGACGACGGAGGCAGCACGGCTGAGATTGTCCGCGTCCTGGGTAACTCTCTGCTTCTCGAAATGATTGCGATCGGTTTCCGGGTTCGTGGCGTCGGCCTGCTGGGTCGCCGCTGTTCAATCTTTTGTGGGTTGTGGGATTAGAGGAGCTTTTCGCGGGGGAGAAGTTGGGGGACTTGGTGGGATGAAATTTGTGAGAGAATTGGAAAGAGAGGGAAGGCGGGACAACACGATTGGGGTCGGCTGTGAGACTGTTGCCAGGAAGATACAAATTGAGAGTCACTCTGAAGGGGTACCAATGATTATTTGAAGTTAATTGTAGTCAGGCAACCGAATATCGTAATTTTTCATGATATGAATTTGTAAAACACTTGTTCAAGGCTCAAGCTCGAGTGCCTAGTTAAGATGAATAATGTCCATTCAAGGCTCTTAGGCCTATTAGTGAGTCCACACGCTAAAGTGATGCTCTTTGTTTTGCACACACTAGTAAAGGCTTCGTCTTTCTGTCATCTTTCCAATGTCGGGACTTTGCTCTGAATGCTTTTAACATTTCAGATTACAAGAACGGAAATTTTGTCGGTGAATTTATGGAATGTGAGTTTATGTGGAAATGAATGTAGGTGGGCCAGCAGTTGGAGACATCAGGTCAAGGTGTTTGAGATTGTCGAATGAGAGCACTTTGGAGGCCCTTTCCGTTCGAAGATTACTGGGTCATCGCTTGCCACATGATCCGAAGCTAGCCAAGTCAGAATGGTAGTGCACTTGTCTCAGCGGTGCTTCATGCTTGGTGTGCTTGGTTGTGAATATTTTTGCATTGTGATGACTGATTGAGCCCTTTCTCACTCTGGCCAAAGCTTTAACTAAGATACCAATTGCATAGTCTTGTCTGCCAAAGTTAGCCAACACAGTTTTCCACCTGCTGCCTCAGGTAGATAGGCATGTAAAAACGTCATAAATGGTGGTGGCTACATGCCAATAATATCCAAGTTTTGATTTGCTGTGCCGTGGATCCTAGTCATTATACTCTTATATTAGCTCCTGTAAGACTGCAGTTTGCAGAGTTTTGCATAAGAAAGCTGTCTATCAACAATTTCATTGTGTGGTATAGATTGCTTAGATGAATCTTTGGATCTTGTTAGGTCTTACTGCCTTGGGGCGGCTAGTGAGATTTATGAGTTGGGGATTTTGGCAGGTATAATGTTGTCGAAGGAGATCATTCCTTGTGGGATGGTGTTTCAAGACCCTATCGGGAAACAATTAGAGCTTTTCTAGTTTACTTTCAGAATGAGGTATGTTTACTTGGTGTGATTGTGACAATGTGTCAACCCTTGCTGCTTTGTTCTGTCCATTATGGACACCTACTACTCAAATTCTGAACTTTTAGTCTGTAAAAGTTATTCATTTAACCAATATGTTCTAATAGTAGCTATGCAAATAGTTTTGTCTAAATTATGTCGACAAACTCAACTCTGATTATGGACTTTCTTGATGTTGTGAATATTGTGATCCTTGTATAATGCTGCACTGTGCCGCCTATATGTTTGTGATTCTGCTGACTGCTACCGTTTCTGTATATACCTGTCAGTGCATTTGTTTATTTGAATTTTAAATGGCTTTTGATCTTCTTCAGTGGATGTATGGCTCAAAAGTGGTACATGTTTTGTTAATACAGATCCTTCGGCGTCCTAATGAATCATTTTGTTTTAGCAATGGCAGGTAACTGTTGAAATTGTCCCACTGTATATTGTGATTGCTGTTCGACTTTTTGTGATAATACTACGGTAGACCATATCTTTGATGAGTACTTTCTGGACATTATTGCTGATAAATTTTACAGATGTCTATAGGTATCTAGGTGAGATCACACAGAAGCTCTCTTTTTTGTGTGATGCGTTGTGAGGTGAACAATGAACTTATATTTCCAGAGGTTTTCGTGCTTGAAAGACTGAAATACTTGTGCATAGCAGTTTTATCAGGGAAAGCTTTTGTGACGAATTGTTGGCAGTTATATAGAAAAATATGACTAAAAGAGTATCACTTCAGATAATGCCATGGGAAAATGAGCATTTGGGAGAAATATTTGAGCCACTACTTACGTATAGTTGAATTAACCCTTTTCCTGAACTTTTAAGATCAGTCTATTTGAAGTTGTGAGAGCAGTTTTAAGTCTGTCCAATTAATACCTTGAGTTGTTTGTCTTCACTGCCAGAGAAAATAGGTTTCTTATTTGACATGATATGAGGTTGATTTAATGTGGTAAATATAAAGCTGTTGCATTACTTTTGTAGTCGGCTGAAGCTAACACCTATTGCAAACACAAAATATCTGCCTTTCCATGTTGTTACCTAACATCAATGTTTTTTTGGTACTCAAAAGTTTAGCTTTCTTTTTTATTTGGTTGAGAAAAGGAAACTTTGGCATACCCATTCATCAGTATCAGTAATCTATGACCTTCTAGATTTACTGACTATTCCTGCAGCATTGGGAATTTTTTCTTTGCAGGAGCTCGCATATTTTTTCAGTCTTTAGATGCTGCAATTTTCTTGTTTTCACGTGTCTCAGAGATTCCATCAGAAAGCTTGGTTCTCCCAGTGATTTCTACCAATGACAGGCTCACCCTGGGATGTGAATTATGGGTATCAATTTCTATCTCTAAACTGATATTGTCGACCTTTGCTTGGAAGTGATTTCTTTACTCTTAATTACCTTTTGATATGATTACATGTCCAAACTAATGTCATCTGATGGTCCTTATAAGTTATAAATATCCGTTATAAGATATTTGCTTTGATGTACATTGGCATTAATTTCTTGTTCATTCAAGAGTCTGGACTTGATGCATGACCTGTTGCCAGTTCCTAAGTTTAGACCTTCTTCTGGCATGCAGATGCTTATATTCTGGAAAGAACTAGAGTTGATATTTTCACTGACATTTTTTTGTTGGCGTCATATCCTAGTTGAATAGCACAATCCAGCAAACTTCCTAAGGGATTTCTAGTTTGAGATCATACCATCTTCTGCTGACTTTGTTGAAAATTGTCGTTGATGTTTGCTCCACAATTGCGAAGAAACGAACAATTTTCTGGGGACAAAGCTTGATTTTGTCTTCTTCTTCTTTCTTCTCACATCATGGTGAGTGCAACAACAACCCAAGGCTCATCCCACTAGGTGGAGCAGTTAAATGATTCCTTTTATGCCATTGGGCTTGACTCTGTATGAACCATTTGCAAGGTCTCAGTGCTTGTTATCTTTCCTTATTGTCTTCTTTCATGTCTTTTTACATCTTTCTTCGCTGCTGTTAACTTGACTCTCCTTCTCTGGATGACATCTCCTCAATAAAGCATCCGAATGTCTTAGTTCAAGCATGACCACCAGCCCACCTTGAAATGCGTTCTTTCTCAGTCATATCAAGGACACGTAGGTTTCATTAAAAAACACGGGAACACAAGCTGCATCATTAAAATTCTTGCTTATCTTCTCAATATACTTATTTAACAACAGTTCTTTTTCTTTGATTTTAGTGACATAATAAGTTAATCACTTAATTGATCACACAATGATGAATTTTGTTGCTAGAGACCTTGCCATAAAGAAGCCAAGCATTTTTAGATGAGGGGATAGACTACAGATTACATTTACTTAGTAGTTATGCCAGTAATTCAAGTAAACATAGGGATGGTTAACGTGAATATTTCTTTACTTTATTTAGAAGTGAAGTTTGTGCGTATAATTCTTCTTTTCCCAAGGTTTACTTTCACCAACTGATTAGTGAGGTTCATCCATCCTTAAAGGAAGCAAAGTTTGATTATTGTGCCAGATGGTATCATGTTATACATTGATCTATTTATCTTGCATGTAGGATGGTACTGTCATTCGTGGTCAGAATGAAATTTCTCATCCAACCACAGGGACAATGGAACCTGTCAAGAAGGTATGTATATAAATTTAACTGTAGAAATATTCTATTACAATCATTTATCATTGCTAGATTCATGTAACAACCAGTCAATTTATTATGCTGCTGTTTGCTTGTGCATAGGAATGCTCTTCATGTCCTGCGCTTCCTTCAAGAATAAAACGAGTATTTTACCTGTCAAGAGAAGGCACAAATTCTTTGCATGAGGTAAGGACATGCAACATTATTTGTTGTTTCACATGAAATGAGATAGATGACACTTACATGCCATGTCATTCTTGAATAGGTCTTCAAAACTAGGTCTTTTTACTAAGTTTGTGAAGCTTCATCATCTCAAGTGCTTTTTCTTTAAGTTTCATTACTCTCATTACTTGGTAATGGGAATTGAAGTTGGAAAGTACAAGATGACCATGTGATCTGAAACATTTAGATTTTATACTTGTCACCAGCATCTTTTGAATTTTCACTCTTTAAATCCTCTTGAAACAAGGAAAAGGTGGAGCAAAGCAATCAAGAGAAATTTAATTAACATGCATAATTTTTAAGGCATAGTTATAGCAATAAGAGCTCTTCTTTATCATAATAAATGCATTCTTCCTCCTCTTCAGATATTTCTGGTCTACTACAGAAATTTCATGTACTGCTTGCTTCTATCTAGGTTGCTGGACGATATGCATGATAATTATGTTTATCTTAAGTTTACAGTTTTGTGCTCCTAGATTAGGCCTAAGTTGCACCGGCACTGACATACGGCATGCGACATGACATCCCGGCACGTCGTTTCTCAAAAAATAGAGAATTCCGACATGTTGGGATACGTAGTATATTAAATGTATATTTTTATAGATACATGATAAATTATCATTTTTATGGTTTTTTAATCAAATTAATTTGATTCAAATCATAAATAAATAAATAATAAATAGGCTAGACTGAATTTACATTAAAAACATTAATCCACCATTTATTAATATCATTCATTGTTTCAATTTGACAAATTCAACTCCTCTCAAATAATCTGTAAAACTTGGAGGGAAAAATAAGCAATCCACATTCTGGACTGCATGTTAGAGTATGTTGGAAGAGGAGACAAAAAATAAACTTGGGGGGTGAATTTTGTATCATAGGAAGTGAGTACAAAGAAAAGAGAAGACAAGGTTTTTCTTCTTTCCTTACTTATTATTTTTATTATTTCTTATTTTCTTACATATTTACATTTTGACTCTTCATTTATTGGAAATTTTTAAAATTTATTCCATGTGTGTCAGAGTTCTGAACTCGCATGTCAAAATTATTGACTTACATGTCGGAGTTCCGAACTTGTATGTTGAAATTCCCAACTCGTGTGTCAATTTCTGAGACGTGTTGACTGGGTGTTGAAAAGTGTTGGAAAGTATCGGACACATGTCGGAGTGTCCGACACGACATTAAGGCTTTCGGAGAGTGTTGGTGCTTCCTAGTATCAAGCACAGCTGTTTCTGGCTAGTTTTTTCAGTCTTCCTGCATGAGAAACACCTTAAGTATGTGGAAGTGTTTTTTTCTCATGCACATTTTTGCCTGGCACAAGGAAAACTAGTTCAACATTCCTTGTATGCTTTAACAGAAAGGATTTTAAGTGATTGTTGTTTATATACATTTCATTATTTCATCTGGAACTTATGATGATTTAGTTATTATAGGTTTACCCCTCAGCCAATCCGGCTGTTCTGGACCAGCTGAGAACTGTTGATTGCATTGTTTATGCCATGGGATCTCTTTTCACGTCAGTTTGTCCTTCACTGGTAAGAATAGTGTGGTTTTTGTATCTAATGATGTTTTTTTGTGTTCTGGTATTGTGAACTGGCTTATCCATAGTAATCTCGACTCCACTATCTTTAAAACTTTGAAGACTTTGTCTTTTACTGGATATCAATGTTGTTTCCTTCCTGGACTAAGCTTTAGTTGCTGCATGGGTATCAATCTATTAGAACCTTTTTATTTTCTTGGAAAGGTATGACCTCACAGCTTTTGGGTCTTTTAGGGTTGCATATGTAGCTCGAATTGATAATCTAACGCCCTCCCTTTTGATCCTCTCCCCCAGCATCAAATAATTTTGAGATAGTGATTCTTAAGTGCCTAACTTATGATTTCTAATCTTTTGTGTTTGCTTTTGTGGTTTTAGTGCATACTGTCTGGGACCATAGTGAGACTGATAAGTCTCCATTTTATGTAGGGTGTTATGTATTGCTAGAATCTATCATAGAATATGTCATCCTTATTTAAGATCCATCTTCCTCCATCTCATTCCCTCTGCTTCCTACCCTTCCCTTCTCCCTCTCCCTCCCTCCCTCTCCCTCTCTCTCTATAAACTAGTTAGGAAGTTATTTTAGTTAACTTTCACAAAGTTTATAATCTCCATATACTCATGTGTTAATTCCCTTCCCACAATAAGCCACGTGTTAGTGCGTGAGAGAGGTGAAAGAATTGGGCATAGGGGGTGTAGTGAGAGAGGGGAGCGATGGTACTGGTGGGTGGCGCAGCAACTTCCCATTTTTGCGAAAATGTCTTGTTTTTTGTAATTCCAAAAGAATAATTAATAGAATCACACTAAAAATTACCTCTAAAATCTTAATGGAGAATTAATTTCACCAGATGAAAAAACTCGAGACAAGTGTTAGCTTTCACCAATAGCAAATTGCTAAAATAAATAATGGAAGATGAAAGAGAATAAAATATATTTTGTAAAATAATTTTTTTTTGACATATCGAAGGAGAATAAGTGGATATAACTTTAGAAATCACAATTAATCAAATGATGTATTAGCAGTTTTTCCCAAAGAGAATTATGTTGAATGAAAATGATTAAAAGTATAAACCAGTATCTAATAAGAAAGTGCCAGAAGAGTGTCCAGAACGTAGTATGATCAATTGATTTTTTTATTCATAGTTAACCAATTACAATTTTCTTTCAAGTAGTGCATGACAATATCGTGATAAAACATGTCTTGGTCTTTGATTAGATAACAAGTTTTTCCTGTACATGGCAATGATTGTGTCTAATGTTATATGATGATTTTGATTTTTCTTCCTATTTAAGTTCTCTCTGGTTTGACAGCTTCATTGTAATGCTGAATGCTCTCTCTATTTTTTTTTTTTTTTTTTTTTCCTTTCATCTGAGAAAGTAAACCAATATGTTACCTTTTATTTTGCTCAATCATTTGAGTTGACATGGTTGGTAATAAGTACTCAGAACAGCTCTTTTTTATTTCTCTGGATAAATGAATTCACCTTGTGATGATAGGAAATCATTCTTTATTCACTTTTTATATGTATGCTCCTAAAAGTAGCAGCTTTATAATTCGGTATGATGGATATACTTTTAATTAGTGAGCTTTTGGCAATCGTTTGCCTTTTACAACTTAACCATCTACTTGGTAGCATTAGTTTTCCTACAGTGTACTAGCAGATGTTCATTGTTCAGAAGCACAATTTTTTCTTCTCCTTTTTGGTTGAAATTAAACCACTTGCTCTCTTTCCCAGGTGCTATTAGGGATTGGAGAGATTATTTCTTCCCAGGCATGTCCCAAGGTATCTTTCTGTCAGTGTAACTTAATGATCTATGTGGGGAAAAAAGAAAAAAAAAAGTTACAAGTGCAACAGAAGCTCTGCTGTTGACTCATAGCATTAGATATTGATGTGCTTGTTTAGTTTTGCAACTTAATTTAACAAATTTCCATGATAAGCTATTTTTCCTAAATTATATATCATTATTACTATGGTCAATGATTTCTTACTAAATGATGGGACAATACACTTAGAGGTGCTTGATTGTCTAGTGAAGCAGGGTGCCTGAGACAAGTCAGTTTCACCATTAGATATTTTACAGGATATTTATATACCAGATTTAACAAATATTCCGAATGCATCTAGCATTTCTCTTGTTGTTAAGATACTTACATTCTTATGTCTGGGAACAAACTTTTCTGCTATCTTAGCTTATTGTGTATTATCTTGATATAGGTGCTACTATTGAATGGTTCCCATGATCGAGAGACAAGTGGCTTTTCTGCTTCAAGCTTTGTAACTGCCATTACGGATGCCCTAAATCGGACTTATGGGAATTCCAATAATTCTCTTGAAAATCTCGTAAGTTGCATCATCCAATTACATCTTAAATACAGTGTCTAGAGTACAAGAACGATTGTGGATGTGATGATACAACTCTGCCATCTTAATGCAATGTGCAGAAACAGATAGCATATTTGACTTTTTCTGGAGATACTTCCACATTTTGAAGTTAAAGATAACAACAATCCTCCTCAGCATGCTTTGTCTAGTTTTTGTGCTGAATTTGAAGTCAGTGTTTCTTTGCACCTTGTCTATTCAAGGCTCTAGTTGCACAGACAGACAATTACATCTTTTCATCTTGACACAAGGAATGTATCCTTCAGTGTATATTTCTTAATCTGTTCATTTGGTAAAACATGATGTCATCTTCATGTCTTACTGTTTCTCTCCTCCTATTAATCAGGAATGATCTTAACTCGCAATAGATTAATCTTGCTTGGCTTCTAACCACTAGATATAATACATGGTTCGAGGAGCTGGAAGCCTCCTGCTTTTTTTAAATGATACTGAAATTATTTGTCTTAGGCTTTGTTTGGAAAGGGTGGGGAAAGAAAAATAGGAGAGGAAATTTTAAAAATGTTAAGTTTTTGTCTCTTTTACTCTCACAAAATTTTCAACTTGTTCTCAACTTTCGAATTTTGTCCCCTCCACTTTCTCCACCTTACCAAACATGGCATCAGTGTCTTTGTATGATGCTGTCCTCTGATGTTGTTAATCCAAAGTTGCTCTTAAGAATAATTCTTGCCACTATCAATTTTGAATGGTAGTAGATTAGTGCAATTATTCTAGCTGAAGAGTAAATTGTGTGCTTTGCTGGAGATATTTTATATGAGTTGCACATTTATTTTGTAAAATTCATCATGGCCACACTATGGGTATCCATTTTAAATATCTACCCCTATGGGATAAGGTTCAAATCAGGTAGATGGAGAGCTAGATTAGATTGATGATGCAGGGAGTAGTTTAACAGTTTTTCATTGCACTTGTCATATCTTGCAGCCGAGTCAGTACATTAATACACTTTTTGTGCCAAAAGATGGTGCAATTCCAGTGGACATTGAAGACTTGGCTACTCAAGGAATTTCAAATGTGGTACGTATGTGGATCTGTCAAGTCTTTTTTCATGTTCAGCATTTTAATTTGCTCATCAAACAAAAATATTTAATTGAACTTATATTTGGTTGTACTTTCTGTCTGATAGATCTGGTATGTTAATATGACAAGCTCAAAATTTCTAGCAAATTTTATTATTTCTTTTGTCAAATATTTGCTTTATTGACATTTATAGACTACGGTGATTTAGTATATATTGGTGGGATACATGTGATTTGGTTTCATAAAGCTACTCGATCCCAAATTTGAAAGAAATATATGGCCGGAACCATCTTACTGCCTCCTTTTGTCCCCAACTTTACCATCTTCCCTGGGATAACATCTCAAAACACCTTCTTCATGAGTCTCATGATCCATGCCTCATCCTCTGTTAGACTGTCCTCGAAGCCCCATGTGATGTCCTCTTCTCATTTGAGCTTGTAATGTTGAGGACAGCCAGTATAACCAAAGACCTGAGCAGGGATATAATAAACTACGAATTGCTCCTATTGCATCGGACTTCTTGTTCATATGTTGTATAATCTGTGCAGGTAGTTGTTGATTCCATACATGATCCAAAGGTTGGGGTTGTCTATGACCCGAAGTCCTTGATTCAGGCTCTTGCCAATTTGATGGGCAGATAATGAGCAGAATTGTGGCAAGGGGTTAGTTCAAGTTCATCATCTTTATAGTGTCTACTCCCTATCATTGCCAAGTATGAGTCGGGTCCTGCTTTATGAGGTAGGAGAACTAAGTCAAGTCGAATTCTGAATGTTTTTTCTGTGCGATTTATCGATGCTTTCGAAGCTGAAAGATCGTGTATCCGCAGGTGGCTGCTCCCCTTGTTTGTTGGTTTGAACTCAGATGCCATGCTTGGATAAGGAAAGTATGTGACCAGAACATCAGCTAGTCAGAATTTCAGAAATACTACCAGATGAGATTGCAGATGGAGAAGAGAAAATTTACGTAATCTTTTGCTGTGCCAAAAAATCTCGAAACAGTGGCTAAATTGTTTTCATGGACATTTATCATCTTGTTCTTCATTGAAAAAAGGACAAGGCCTTATTGACCCGGCAATGGGAGTCATTAAGTTGATGGCGTGGTCATTCTTATATCGAGGATAGTGATTAAGGCAATTAATTCTTGATCTTCAGTTGCTTTATCGGCAGAGACATTAAACATTAAGTTCTATTTCTAGCTGAAACCAAACTCATCCGGTTGGTTTCGCTGGCATTATCGTAGTAATACGATCTCAAAGGAGGCTCTCCTGTTAAATATTTTCACATCGATATGATCATAATTATATGTTACAATAATTAAAATATTAAACTACGCTTTCATTTAATAACTTAAGATTTTAGAATAGTGGGTAGTGGTCTTGCAAAATCTCACATAATATCAGAATTGGAGGTTTTGAATTTGAATCTTTCTAGTTCTCATTTCTTTCTCCAATTAAATATGCTCATGCTTAGTATTAAGCAAAAAAAGACCACATTAAGCATGAGGGGTAGTATTGAAGTAATTTATTATTAAATCACGTATTTATTCAATAATTTAAGTTTTTAGGAATAGTCATTAATAGTCCCACAAATTCTCATACTATCTAATAGATTGGACTTTGATTGAAATTTGAACTTTATACTGTGATTACAATTTGTTGACTTTGTACTACAATTACGGTTTGCTGAACTCGTGCACAGCGATTTGGACATGTTTGTCGGTCAAAGAAAGAAAGAAAAGCACAATGCCATCACTTTGGGATTTTGTAGCAATTGCAGATAGGATAAACAAGTTAATTATCACGATTCGAACTTAATCATGACTCAATTAAAGTACCAATCGTCTTACTAAGGAAAAATAAGTTTGAGCAAAACTCTCAGTTCAATCCGATAAATTCTTAACTTTTTCCTTCCCTTTTTAAATGTGCGCATGACTGACAGGGAAGGATGATCCTATATCACTGACTTCATTCTTGGTGCTATTTCAGGGGTGGTTGTACTTGTAGCTAGTAGACAAAGGAAATGCCATTCAAGAAATTATCAAAGGGGGAGTCTTCAAAACACTTCTTGAAAATTTGCAAAACACTTGCGAAATTTTTGATAGCCTGGAAATTTAAAAAAAAAAAAAAAAAACCTGTGAATTTGATATCGAATATTGCCAAATTGGTCTAACCTATTTGTAATTTCGAAGATCTCGCAATACTCTTTGATTTACATCCCCGATCTTCGACAGTCTGGAAATTAAGGAAAGGCACGAATTCGAGATCAAACATTGCCCAAATCAATGTAACCCATTTGCAACTTTGAAGATCCACAATCCTCCTTAATTTATGAAGGTTTCCGTATAAGCATTTGTCAATTGTTCATTTTCCTACGTTCACAAACGTTAATGCAGCCATGCTGGATTACAACTTTAGCTGCATCTTTCATAAGTTGGTCTCATGTTACTCTATAAATACCCGTCTCTCTCGAGGATTCCCCACTCACCCTTGAATTACAACAACATTCATCAGCTCAATCTTGGAAGCGAATTGTAGGACATGGCGCTCTTTGTGGATCGTAAGTTTATCCTCGTGGCCGCAATGGTTTTGGGGCTTTACGCCTCGCAGGCATGGGCGCGCGAGCTACGCGAGCTGTCCATGCGAGAAAGACATGAACAGTGGATGGCTCGTCACGGCCGTGTGTACAAAGCCGATGGTGAGAAGGAGAGGCGTTTCATGATATTCAAGAACAATGTCGAATTCATCGAGTCTTTTAACGAGAACAATACTAGGCCTTACAAGCTAGGCATCAATGGGTTCGCAGACCTGACCAACGATGAGTTCAAGGCCACGCGAAATGGATACAAGAGGTCGTCCTCTGTGAGTTCATCCGGTCCAAAGTCCTTCAGGTATGAAAATGTGACCGCAGTTCCGTCTACCGTGGATTGGAGACAGAAAGGAGCCGTCACACCCGTTAAGGAACAAGGGCAATGCGGTATGGCAGCAAACTTTCATGCTCGAAACCCTAATGAATCTAACAATCACCTGTTTTGGTCTTTTCCATGTCAATACTGACCATCTCTTTATTTTCCTCGATGCTCAGGATGCTGTTGGGCATTTTCTGCCGTGGCGGCTACAGAAGGGATCCACCAGCTTACGACGGGAAACCTCGTGTCTTTATCTGTGCAACAACTAGTGGATTGTGACACGAAAGGTGACAATCGCGGTTGCGCAGGCGGCTTCGTCAATGCTGCTTTCAAGTTCATCATTGATAACGATGGCCTTACGACTGAAGATAATTATCCCTACGAAGCAGTCAAGGGTACTTGCGATGCGGGAAAAGCGGAATCTCCCGCTGCCAAGATCACCGGCTACGAAGATGTGCCTTCTAATAGCGAGTCGGCTCTTTCGCAGGCCGTTGCTAACCAACCAGTCTCGGTTGCCATCGACGCTGATGGAAGTCATTTTCAGTTCTACTCGGGGGGAGTTTTCACCGGCGACTGTCAGACCGATCTGGACCACGGTGTCACCGTAGTTGGGTACGGGACTAGCGACGATGGAACCAAATACTGGTTGGTTAAGAATTCGTGGGGTGCCGGATGGGGCGAGAATGGATATATAAGGATGAAAAGAGATATCGATGCCGTGGAAGGGCTATGTGGCATTGCTATAAGAGCTGCTTATCCAACTGCCTAAGCGGTTTGGAAATCATCGTGCTTTCACCATCATCTCAGCGCTTCCTGGACCGAAGAAAACAGAAGAAAGAGAAGAGGATCGTTTTCGCACTTGGAGATTTTTTTCAAATGTGTATTCCTGTGTTTTGTTGTTCTTTGTGAATGTGAAAGTGTATTTCCTTATCTTGTATGTGATAAAGCTAATAATGCCTAGAGGAGGTGAATGATTATTTAAAAGAAATTCTTGACAAATAAGTGTGGAATAAAATAAATTACTAGCAAATACTGGAAGTGAATCAGAATTAGTATCGTGAAACACTAGACTTTTGCAAAAATGTGTAAGTATGCAACGGGTGAGTTAAGGGAAGAGAAAAAAACACACGAAATTTTATAATGATTTGGCTTAGATTAAGCTTACATTCACTCTCCCATGTTAATAGCCTCTTAGTTGGATTTCACTATAGGATCAATAGAAGATTACACTGAGTGGTTGATTTCTCTAACTCACTGAGACACTATGTTTGTGTTTTCTCTCTTGACCACAATTTGCAACTCTCACAGATGAAGACAAGTAATTGAGAATAGATTCAAACTTTGGAATTTCAAATTTACGTTCCCATGCATCTTGACTGAATGACCTCCTTTAAATACACCTTCATGCTTCATGCAACACTAGCCATTGACATTCCAAAGGGAATTCTTCCAAGCTAACCTTGCACATAATTTTTCAAAGTAATTCTATGGCGATTAAAGACAATATCCACTTTATTTTGGTCGTCCATACAATCAAAATCTTGGTTTTCATAAGTGATGCTTTCTCATATGGAATTTATCTTCATGATTGATTTTGTCAATTTATGATTGACTTAATCAATGTATCTGTATATGGTAAGTAAAATCCTTAACCGGAAAACTAGTCGCTATAGAATAGTTTCCAAATAAAGTTCATTCTGGATATGTGTCACAACCATGTTAAGTCTAATTTTGGACTCTTCCTTGTTTTGATTTTGACACGATTTGGTTCTAGACTCATCAAAGTGGGATAAACTAAGTTTTCAATTGTTCCTCAGAAACAACTTATATCCAAACTATTCTTAAGATAGGAAAAAGAGTCAGAAAGTTTTGTTAACTTCAAAATCCAGTAAGAGTTTTCTCAACAATATCTACATGAAGACAGCTGATTTCATCAAAAGAACATTTTCTTCAAGTATGTTACTTTATTTCAGTAATAATTGAAATTTTCAAGAAACAATGATCTTGTTAAGGTATAAATACACTCTAGACCAACAACTCAGATCGAAGGCAGCTAATTTTGAAATTTCTTCCATTTCTCTTTTGTGCAATAAGGAGAAATTTCATTGATAAGGGATTCAAATATAGGAATCTCAGTCCAGAAGGAGTTTTGCGATTGTGCTTTGGGTACCTTGTTCTTTGGTTTCTGGATTATAACAAGCACTTTGTGGTATATTAAGTTTCTCCATCATTTTTTTTTTTTTTTTTTTTTAAAGTATGGTCCTTTTTAGTTTCGTGTTTTCACGGATCGAATTTCGAAATGAAAGATTAACACTCGGAGCTTCCTGAAAGCCATCGGTTACCGTATTGTCTTTTCAGCTTGCTAAGCCAATGCTATATCATTGATTTGAAGATTTTTTTTTTTTTTAAACGAAAAAAAGAAAGAGAGGATAAATAATTTGAAACGGGTACGTGTTTGTGCTAAATCGAACCAAGACAAAATCTAATAGTCAGGCGGTCGAAAAAAAGAAGATTGTTTTCTTATTTTAGCTCAAGTAGATCGTAATTAAACTTTTCGCAACATAATTTTTTCGAAGATAAAACATAAGCAAGTGTCATGAGGGATAAAGAGTTGGGGGGGTGTTTCAGGGCCAATGTCAAAATATGCGTAGAACAAACTCAAAATCAGATTGGGGTCATTGCAGAGATAAGGACACATTCCTCTAATGCCCAGCCACTACAATAAACATAAGACAGATGTGATGAAATTCGCTTACAACGAAAAAATTAATAAAAATTCTTAGAGGCACAACGCATGGAAATGGACAATTGATTACCCTCGATATCTATAAACCTAAGTTCAAGAACTTAGCGTGATTGGAGAGTCACAATACTATTATAATCCTAAGTTTTAGAAATAATGAACTAAATCAAATATAATTTTTTTTTTTTTTTTTTTTTTTTTTGGCAGTTGAAAATAGCAAACTCGATCAAAAGGTCAGAACACTGAAAACAAAGATGCAACATCTACCTATCTAAGCTCGATAGAAAGGTAATTGCACCTCTTACAATCACGTCCAGTCTTTCTTATGATAAAAACTCCGTTTGCTTCAAGAAGAGCGATCTTATCTCGTGTCTCTACGTCAAACTTCATGTAATTACCCGTGAAGAACAGAACAAAAATAACATAAATGAATGGATTGAATTCAATTTAAGTTATTCATCTTGAGAACAGCATTCATAGGTGTACGCGTCAAACTCCATGTAGTTAGCTGTCAAAAACAGTACAAAAATAGCATAAATGAAAGCATTGAACGCAATGTAAGTTATTCACCTTAAAAGCAGCATTCGGAGATGTACTGTCAAGGCCAAAGCTTGGGACAAAGCTGCTTTGTACTGAGGTGATGTTTGACTCAGCATCTCTAATTATTCCTATATAAATTAGGGTCTAATTATTCCTATATAAATTAGGGGTGATTGATTCCAGAATTGGGTTCCATCTTGAAATCTAAAACTAGCAATTTGTGGAACTAGAAAGTGGGAATCAACCTATCTAATCCGTTTCAACGTTGTCCGAAATTGATGATTTCTTCTTCTTCTTTGGTTTTTTCTTTTCGCTACAAGTGGGAGTTTCCTCCTTTTAAAATAAACAAAAACAAATTACTAATTAGGGTTTGCTTTAGAATTAAAAAATAAAATAAAAATTAAGAAATCCTGGCCGGTTTGTCAGTCCAGTTTGATTCCTTACGTTGAATCGGGAATTGGGACTAG
Source organism: Eucalyptus grandis (assembly GCF_016545825.1). NCBI lineage: Eukaryota > Viridiplantae > Streptophyta > Magnoliopsida > Myrtales > Myrtaceae > Eucalyptus > Eucalyptus grandis. The sequence continues at coordinate 10,252,949 of NC_052615.1, forward strand.
TTATTCCCAATTCCAAACTTTTAGAATTGGGAACTAGACAAGTTGGATTTAAACCAATGCACAGCTGTATTAGAAGTGAACTTTTTCATTATTATTATTTTTTTACATGTGTTCTCTTTAGTTTTTGGTGAAGTTGTTACCCATTTTTTTGTTATTCCCTTTAAAGCTCCTATTATTAAGAAAAGAAATCAATTTGTGTATGTAAATATGTATATCTAAGAAACATATAATAATGTCATTTATATATTAAGAAATATTAAGTAAGTAAAATAAAATATTTATCTTATGTGACAAACACTATTTGCGAAAAACCTCCCACGTCATTAATGTACAAAAACCAACTCACAATATGTGTGTGTGTATAAATTTACTACTATAACAAAACAGTAAAGTTCAAATTTGTATATGATATTCTCATGAATACGTGCAACGAGTCAATTATACGTTAAAGGAAATAAAACGTATGTTCTCATATTAAGGGAAAGAGTACCTCCAAATCCAGCTAAAGCGAGACAAGCGTCATCAAGTATAAGATAATGCTATATAATAGATATAGGGAGATAATTAAATGACTAACACTAATTGCAAAACCTCCAACACCATTAATGCATAAAAATCTCCTTATGTTTTATATAATGCGAAGAACGCTGAATTATAGGGAAATCAATGAAGAATAAGACAAAATAAATGGAATGTAACCAACGCTTTAATTGAAATCAAAAGAGAGCTACAAAAACTCGATGGGGCTGCGTGAGACGGGATAATTCAAAGAAAGGCAACTTGTAAAATATGAAGAGTTTTACTAGCATAATAGTCTTTGAAATAATCATTAAAAACTAAACTTTGAAAGTAAAACCGAAATGGAAAGTGCTCGGTTAGGAAGGAAAAGCTTCGGATGAAAGTTTGATACAGTTTTTGCATATCTTGAGCACCTTCTTTTTGGAAGAATTACAAGAAAAAAGTCTTAATTTATTGCGATTGTGACAGTTTAGTACTAATTTTTTTTTATCAATTCAGCTCATCCGACCAATTTTTTTGGTCCACTGTCTAGTTGATGTTGACATGGACAATTTTTAATAGTCATTTTTTTTCAAAATTTTTATTAATTTTTATTTTCCCTTTTCATTATCTTTTCTTTTTTTTTTTTTTCTTCCTTCTTTACTTTTTTTCCCCACGGTGGCCAGTGAGCCGCTCTAGAGTCTTGCCGGCATTGAGGGGCAAAAAGGAAAAGAAGGAAGAAAGGAATAAATAAAAGAATAAATAAAAGAATAAAAAATAAATATTATTAAAAATTATCAATAATAGTGTTGTTCGGATGGCCGGCCATAATACCAATTCGAAAAGCTGATTCGAAGTATTATTATATGGCCAAGTCATGAAACCCATTCAAGATATATATAGTCAATCTCAGGGTCATTTTGTGTTTTTTTAATCAACTATCCATCTACATATTTCCGACCCGTTTGTAATTGCACTTTGCTAACTTCGGATTATCTCCACTAATTAGGGTTGCACAAGGTTTTGTTCGAGGAGGGCAGTTCCTATAATCGACCCGAAATTATATTGAGAGAGTTCTTTTTTAACTTTTTTAAGCATGGTTATGACTCTGAGCGTAATTTTTGCTAGGTGTTTTCAATTGCTGCGATCGTCATCATTGCCAGCGTCGTCCTTACCAATCCCGTGCACCTGGAAGTCAACTATGTACAAGAATTCTTTTAGAAAGGCCAACTTATCACGTCATCTCCAACACAAAAGAAAATGTCATCCATATATACCCCAACTCAAGTTCTCTTTTCTTCGTCATCATACACATCCCCAAGAAATAATTTAAACCGCAGATCAACGTCTGTAATTGGTGTTGAAGCAATGGCTTTATCATTTGCAGGAAAATTCTCTCTTTGCTTGGTGCTAATGTTGGCTTCATGGGTTTTGCACACAGCGTCTCGTACATCAACTGAAGCTTCCATTCGGCAGAAGTATGAGCAATGGATGGCTAAGCATGGACGCATTTATGCAGACAGTGAAAATAAGAGCAAGCGTCTTGATATTTTTGCAGACAATTTGCGGTTCATCGAAGTCTTCAATCATGCGGGAAATCACACTTTCAAGCTTGGCTTGAACGCGTTCTCAGACCGAACCGTCTAGGAATTCCTTCAGATTAGTACTGGACTGTCGTTGCCACCGACTCCCCACCCAAGAACGACGTCGTTCATGCATGCAACATTACCCACATCCGCCATAGCATGGATTCGGTGGCAAAAGCAACCGTAAATGCTATAAAAGATCAAGGTCAATGTAGTAAGAGTTAGAAAACGTTACTTTTTGTACTTCCGTCACCTGCATGCGTACCATTTCCTTTTACACGTGACTCAAATTGAGTAAGATGAAAAGTTTCATATGAGGAAGTAATAGAATTTTCTTACAGGGATATGAAATAGAATAAACTCGAATATTATCCATAATCTTTTAGCCATGAATCATTATTTTTCCTGCTCAAAATGCGTTATGGCACCGTTGACGGATGTCCAGGCTCTTGCTGGGCCTTCTCGGCTGTACCGGTAATAGAATCGAATACCCAAATCAAGACTGGTAAGTTACCAGAGTTGTCGGAGCAACGATTGGTAGATTGTACTATCAAAAACTATGGTTGCGATGGGGGTTGGATGGATAACGCCTTTGACTGCATAATACAAAATGGAGGCATCACTTTTGAGAGTACAATTAGGGGTGAGCGGTTCCAAGTTCCTTACAGGTTCCGTCTAGAACCTAGAACATAACTTGGGTATAGGTTCCTCGTTTTTTGTAACCTGGAACCTGCCTGTTGGAATCTAGAACCTAAACCTATCCTATTACAGGTTCCACGGTCCAATAGGTTATATATACACATTCATTTTTAGTTAAACAAAACGAAAATGAACGCAACAATAATAAATAAGCTTGTCATTCATCAAAGAGAATACAAAACGAACAAAACTATTAATAGGGAAAAAGGAATCCCTGGCAAGGAATTCAACTAGATAAAAGAAGGGTGAGCGATTTCAGGTTTCGTACAGATTCAACCCAGAACTTGGAACCTACCCGTTGGAACATGTTCCTCATTTTTAGCACCTATAACCTACCTTACATACCCTAAAACCTAGAACCTATCTTGTCACAAGTTTTAAGATCTACCAAGGTTCCACCTATATTATTATTTGAACGATTACAATTCATTAAAGTAACTTATATTTAGATACACGAAAAATATGAACATTAATAAAGTAAAAATCTTAGCCATGAAATGGAAACTCATAGTAGTACTTTTGGATTACGCTCATTATTAAACGGCATGGAATATCGCAGGATCGCACAGAGACATTGACCAAGAAAAACATTAAAACTTATTGTAGGTTTTAGGTTACAAGTTCTAGATTCCAAGTTCTTCCAACTAAGAACCTGAAATCTACCCGTTGAAACAAGTTTTTCATTTTTTTGGAATTTAAAACCTACCATACATACCTTGGAATTTGGAACCTATAGGTTCCCACTTGTCCAGTTCTTAGGTTCCAGGTTCTCCCTTGGAACCATGCTCACCCCTAACTACAATGCATCGGATGGAACATGCCACACTCACCTGGTGTCCTTCAACATGGCCAAAATTGTGGGTTATGAGGATGTTCTTGCCAACAATGAGAGAGAGATCTTGGAGGCCATGGCAATGCAATCAGTCTTGGTTGCCCTTGACAACAGCGGGCGAGAATTCCACTCGTACTAGAGCGATGTTTTCAATGGGAACTATGGGATACCAATGTCCCACACTATTGTGGATGCTAGCCTTTTGACCAATGCTGATGTAAACAATTTTTAATGATATTTTATATTTTTGAATTTTATTATTATTATTATTATTATTATTATTATTATTATTATTATTATTATTATTATTATTATTATGGTTCTTTTTCCTTATTGTTTCCCCTTTCTTTTTGTTTTTCTTCCTTCTTTACTTTTCTACTCACAATGGCCGGCCGGCTATAAGGCAAGGACCACGACCCTCGCTAGTGGCCAGTGAGGGCTTCGCAACCCTTGCCTTGTGGCCATTGAGCCACGCCAAAGCCTTGCTGACATTGAGTAAAAAAAAAAAGGAAACGAAGGAAGAAAGGCAAAAAGAAAGGGAAAAGAAAAAGAAAAAAGAAATAAATAAATCGAAAAAAAAATATTATTCAAAATTTATTCACAACAGTGTCAACCGAACGGTCAGCCATAAAATCAATTTTAAAAGCTGATTTGGAGTGTTAGTAATATTACTCACAGTCGTCAAACAAGCAACGTATTGAAATCTTCTCATCAACTTAAACTTGGAGGCATTATACGCACCCCTCATCTTAAATCCGTTGAGCTTATTTTAATCGAAGATTTTGTGACATTGTTCATATTACTTTTCAAACTCAAGTTGATGTATATCAATGCAACTCGGGTTTGATGGGGAACGTTAATAATATTGGGATATTTATATATCTTTTAGAAATATGTAGGATATTTTCTTTGATACCAAGTTAAATATAAATTAGAAAAAAGAATTTGGGAATTTTCTGAATAATTTAATATATTATAATAAAGTACATCAACCTATTTATAAGCTTTATGAGAAACTATCAAAGTGTATATATATCAATCAAGATGTATACAATCAAATGAAATATCTATACAATATTAAGAGATATAAAAAAACTGATAGAAATATTCTAATTATTTCTAACACGGAGTATCACTTGTGGCTAAGTCATGAACCCATTTAAGATCTATTTTTTCAACCTAAGGGTCATTTTCTTCTTCTCCTTTTCTTTTTTTTTTAATCAACTATCCATCTACATATTTCTGACCTGTTTGTGATTATTCTTTGCTAACTATGGATTATGTGACATATGTACTGTGGATTGATTGCTTGTTACTTGCGGAGTTTATACTCACTTTCGGTGGATTGTCATTTTCAGATGAGTAGACATGCCTTTCTTACTTGCGCCCCCACGACCTTCTATGGTGTCCTGATAGATTTCACATGGCACTAGACTGAGCTACACAACCCCGACTTTCCCGATGTCACCTTCATCCAGATCATCAAAATCCTACAATTGATGTTGGCCTCCCATTGGGCTTAGTGTTGATCCGATTCATTGTAGTCTATGCCCGAATCAGCGAACGTCTAATGGGACCACTCCCACTCCCAGACGGTGATAATGATAGAGATAGCATGGTCGAGTAGGACGACTGTTGGAGGACAAGGATAGCATTTCTTTGGAAAGATTAGGTAGTGGGGTTTGGGACATGTAGGCAACCTTGTAAATAGATGGTATCATGGTCAGAGTGGTACAGTTGGTGAAATTTTGGTACAGTCCAAAGTAGGAGCATTTTTGGTTGATCCCCAGTATACCCCACCTAGGTTGCCAAAAGTACATCAATAAGAAGGAAATGAAGTTGCCTGGTTTACCTTTCTGCGTACGCTCTTTGAATTTCATATTTTTTGGTTTAGAAGTGGTCTAAATATGTTTCTACATGCTTAAAAAATGGAAATAATTGAATAAGCACGTTAGGCGTGACTTACTGAGCACGGTTATGATGGTATCATTTTGCTAATTGTTTTCCATTGCTGCGCTCGTCATCATTGCATGCGACGTCCTCACCAATCCTCCGCACCTGGAAGTCAACCATGTAAAAAGATTCTTTTAGAAACGGCAAAAAAGATTCTTTTAGAAAGGGCAACTTATCATTTCATCTCCAACACAAAATGATCTTGTGCCACAACTTAAAGAAAATGTCATCTCTATTACCCCCACTTTATCTTTTCTTCATCGTCATACAAATCCCAGAGAAATAGTTTAAACCGCAGATCACCATCTGTAATTGTTGTTGAAGCAATGGCTTTATCACTTGCGGGAAAATTCTACCTTTGCTTGGTACTAATGTTGGCTTCATGGGCTTTGCTTGCAGCTTTTCGTACATTACATGAAGCTTCCATTGAGCAGAAGCATGAGCAATGGATAACTAAGCATGGACGCATCTATGCAGACAGTGAAGAGAAGGGCAAGCGTCTTGAGATTTTTGCAAACAATGTGCGATTCATCGAAGACTTCAATCGCGCAGGGAATCGCACTTTCAAGCTTGGCTTGAACGCGTTCTCGGACAAAACCGTCGACGAATTCCTTCAGTTTAGTACTGGACTGTTGTTGCCATCGACTCCCCGCCCAAGAACAACGTCGTTCATGCATGCAAACATTACCCACATCCCCCGTTGCATAGATTGGGTGGCCAAAGGAGCCGTAAATGCTATAAAAAATCAAGGTCAATGTGGTAAGAGTGAGAAAACCTTACTTTTTGTGCTTCCATTATATGCATGCGTGCCATTTTTCCATACATGTCACGACTCAAATTGAGTAAGATGAAAAATATCATGTGAGGAAGTAATAGAATCGTATTACAGGGATATGAAATAGAATAAACTCAAATATCATCTCTAATCTATTAGCCAAGAATCATTATTTTTCCTGCTCAAATTGCATTATGGCACCGTTGACGGATGTGCAGGCTCTTGCTGGGCCTTCTCGGCGGTAGCGGCAATAGAATCAATTACCCAGATCAAGACTGGTAAGTTACTGGAACTGTCGGAGCAACAATTGGTAGACTGTATCAAAAACTCGGGCTGCAGTCGTGGTTGGATGGACACCGCCTTTGACTACACGATACAAAATGGAGGCATCACCTCTGAAACTAAATATCCCTACATTGCAACGAACGGAACATGCCATGTTCCCACGGCGTCCTTGAGCGTGGCCAAAATTGTGGGTTATGAGGATGTCCCTGCCAACAATGAGGGAGAGATCTTGAAGGCCGTGGCGATGCAACCGGTCTCGGTCAGCATCGATGGCAGCCGGCGGGAATTCCACTTGTACTCGAGTGGCGTTTTCAACTGGAACTGTGGGACAGAGGTGACCCATGCTGTTGCGATTGTAGGCTATGGAACAGCTAGGGATTGCACCAACTATTGGAAGATCAGGAACTCCTGGGGGGAGACGTGGGGCGAAGCTGGCTACATGAGGATTCAAAGAGATTATGCTCAACCAGAAGGATTATGTGGAATTGCCATGCATGCTTCTTATCCTGTTGTCCAATGAACTTCGATTAGAAATTAACAGTACTGAATTGATGCGTTAATGTCGCGCAAATGCAATGCCTCTTTGATACTCCATAGATTGGGATATATGACGAAGTAATCTATCATGGAGGTTTGTTGAGTAATCTATTATTAAACAATCTAAAAGTTATGCCTATTTTACAGGCCATTGACGTTGAGATCAGAGCAGAGTTTTGACAAGCAGAATCTGACGAAAGTCTGAAAAAGTTCGCGCCATTTTTTAGTAGCATAATCACCACAATAACAAAATGAAATGCGTATACAAAAGGCATATTTCATGCAACTGTAAGTGGTGTAATTAGATGATATAGTCGCGGTCTTTTTTACAAGGTCGACTTTTGGCGAATCTGTTTTGTGTCTACACTTGTGATATGCGAACTGATCGCTTCATCAAATCTGCGCACAATCTGCGGTGCGCAGGAGATAGGTTTAGAGGTAATGTTGACTTGGGACCAACAATCCTTATTCGTTGCAGCTTCTTCCAAACATTTACTTTGTGCAACGTTAGAAAATTCATTTAAATTGATTAACCTATGAAACTTCTATAATATAAAGTAGTCGGAACTAACTGATTAGGATCAATTGGAAACCAAGTATGTGATTCTCAATTCCTACACAACCAGAAATTTAAGTCAAGAACTTGATTCCATGCTCTCTCGGTATCTAATTTGATTTATTTGTTAACTAATTATCCACGCAATCTTTTTAGCAAATTATAAGTCAAGTTTTCATCCGCTAAGCGTCCATGCAATTTTTTTTTCCCGTGTCTATTATGATCCTAAAAATGTAGTCTAACCATTTAAATAGAACAAGCAAACATGACACAAAAGCAATATATAAGAGTCACAAACAATTCATTAGAACAATAACAAAAGATCAATTAAAAGATAGAGTGCACTATCGTAATCTAATATAAGTTGTTCAAAAATATAGCATGAAATTGTTATTAAACTCTAGGACGATAACTCCCACTAGCTAAGTTCAAATTGAGTATAGTTTCTTACTTGAAGGATCAAACTATCTCCGCCTAAACTATGTCTAAAGTAACTACGAAAACCCCTAAACAATAGGTTAAATTAACTAAATAAAACTAAGCTACATTTAGTACTATAACAGAGCATCCTAATCAAGACTTACTTGCTTCTAATCTATCTTCTGATTTTTTAAATCTTTTGAAATTTTTTATTTTTATTTAATTTTTATTAATAAAAAGAAAATCATTTCTATATTCTGGACAATAAAGGACTCGGGCTGGGCTCTTGGGCCCCGTCCGAATGTAGGTCTGATGTGGCTCCACGTGTCTAGGCCGAAGACGCAATTGGGCTTCTTTATCAAACCCACTCTCCTGCAAGCTATGCCCGAGCCAAATACACCCTTGTTAAGCCCATTTTCTGTTAAGACTGCACTAAACCCCAATCTATGCCTTTTTCATGACTACGTCCAGCCCATGCTAAGCCCATCGTCTATCATAACAACACAAATCCCACCTTAATTCCGTGATCTACGGTTATATATATATATTTTTTTTGGTAAAAGTGATCTACGGTTATATTTGTTTCTCAGAGAATGAATAATTTTAATTTTTTTTTCTAAAAATAATCACTTATATTGCTTGATACAATTAATCAAAGAAGAATATTTTCATTGTCGATAATGATTTATATACGAACATTTTTGTGGACGATGAAGATAATTTTAGTTAATTTATTTTGTAAGTGATACAGGCGAACTTTTTAGAAAATTATTTTCCAAATTATTCATTTTTCACTATATAAACGGAGTCCAACGCTCTCTTTTCTTTCTTTTTTGACATCATTTTTTCCTTTTTCTTTTCGAGGACGCCAGCTTTTTTGTTGTAAACCTAAAACTTCTAACGGTACAACATGCTTAAAGCATCATCTATGATCAATATTTCCGGACATTAAAACGCGGCCATCAACGCCGTATATCTCTGGTGACCTGAGAGCCACCGCAGTCCACCGGCCATATGTATCAAATATCGGTGTATATACTCCTCAATCCAAGAACATCATGTGTATGCTTCTCGGTCGATCCAGAGTTCTGGTCGCAATCTGTTGCCAAACTCGAAGAAGAAGGTCCGGGAATGCGTCGTTAATGAAGACCGACACTAGCAACGAGACTTTCGACAAGTTCAACCTCTTCGACGTACTCAGATCTGAAAGCAGAGCCAAGCTGAGGAAATTTGCCGAGGCTGCCTTCGTCAGTAATGTCACCGAGAACAAAGGAAAACAAGAGGGTTAAGCGCGGCTGGGAAAAGTATACGACAGGGATCAGTGACGTTCGACGACATCGGAAAGATGATGAGAAAGTGAGAAAAGCTCTTTGGAAATTTCTCGAACTCCTTTTCCCGAGAATAAATTTTTTGAGAATTCTGTCAACTCTCCCTCGGTTGTGTTCCTCAGATGGTCGGCAACGGGAGGTTCGAGCTGATGATGATCAGAATTGATGAATTCAGACGCAGATTTGTGGTGAAGAAGCTTCTGTAACGTAGAGGATCGACGCTACGTGTTTTTATTCACTCTCTTCTCAGACAAACCCAAAAATTAAAACTTATATCTGGAATCCGTAATCAATTAGAAGAGAGGGAAAAAGCGTGAAAGAAGCTCGATTGGTGGGGATGAGCGTCGATGCTCTAATCCATTACGGCTGAGTCTGTGGTGGCTAACGAGGGAGATTTGACGGCGGATGCTGCAGATCGAAGACGGAAGACGATTGATTGATGGTGATGGAGCCGAAAGGAAAAGCCAATAGCTCCGGCAAATCGACCACCGTGAGAGATTTCTCAGGTCTGTCACCCTCTTCTCGTTCTTTCTAACCATTACCCCATTAACGTAAGAATGCCAGCCATATATGGTACTTTAAAGATCCGCTCCCTCTTTTCGTAAAGGAAAACGACTAGGTTATATCCTTACTTTAGGATTTTGTGTGGTCGTGCTAAATGGCATGATCTTGAGAGGTGTGAGTCAAATCTTATGATGTCAAATATGGTACTTTAAATGGTTAATCGACTTTTAAAGCTTCATAGGTTGCAACTTCTTTAGTCGAATCGAGGTCTTAAAATTCACTACCCCTAAATCATTAAAGCGCTGAAAAAGAAAAGATAGAAACTAACGAAATTCTAATTTTCCAATTAAAGGTCAAACTCTTTTGGATTGACCAATAGCCAACCTAAAATAGTCAACACCGGGTTTATTAAAAAAATGATGCACAATTACTAATGAAATTTAATGCTCCTAGTTTCTACATGCAATTGAGATACTAAGGACATTTAGTTAATTTTTTTTTTGTCAAGAAATGAGATTTGCCACAATCGGGTCTTGAATCTCAATTTGCTAGCTTTGATCATTGTGTAAATTCAACTGTTAACAGCTTCCCCTCTTTGAGAGGATGCTCGAAGAGTTCTTTTCAAAGACTAAATGATATTTGAATTTTGTCAGTGAACCCGGCATGATGAAATGAAATAATGAAAAATGAATTTGAATTGAGAACGTACCTTGGGATATACTTTCCCCGGATCTTGAAATCATTGACATATTTCTCATCGTTCTTCTCTGCCCCCTCTTGGACTATTTTTTCAATCTTTTTTTTTTTTTTGGAATTTAAAAAAAAAATTATTTGAAGAGGGTTCAGGGTTACAAAAACTCACTATGTCAATGAAGAGGGATTTAGATTACAGAAACTTGTCATGTCTATCAAGAGGTCTCTGGACTATAGAAGTTTGTCATATGTGCAAATCATCATTAAATTAATTTTTGAGACGTTACTAGTACATCTAACGGAAGGAGAACATCTTGAGCTACAGATTGGGGGTTTTCTCCTCTATTAAGGCATGTAATCCACAGAGGCAATAGATTGGGGGGGGGGCGGGATGTCAAAGAAAAATTGTTGGCTTTGGAAGTTCAATTCCAAATGCATGAATAGAGGTTCCCCTCTTACTGCATAAGGGAATGAATTTAAATATCGATGAACTCTCACTAGAGTTAACACATTTATTATCCATGATGACTTCAGACACATCCACCCTCTTAGTGAGTTTTAGTCACTACTTCTCTCCAGGTTTCTGCAATGAAAGAAAAAGAGACAACTATAGATTGAAAACGACAACGATATTTCATACATGATGCACACAGATTGGGAAACAAAAAAAATGGAGGTCATGACAAAGGTGGAGGGGATTGTAATCAAAGAACGAGGATGTTCAGCTAAACATTATGTGTATATGCTCACTAATACATCATTCTAGGAATCAGGCCACCAGACGAATGCACACAGAACATAGTGTTTTTCCCAACAAAATCCTATGGGAACTCCTGTTCTCATATGCTTCTTTTCATTCATGCATTAATAGGGAGTCACCTCTAGAGATTGTTTCATTCATACATACTAATCAGAGCAAACTAGTAATGCCTAATTTTGTAGATGAGCTGTTCAATCTAACTTAAAAAATTCTTCAGCATATCCGTACCATCACAAGTCACAACATGGTAGCATATACCGTTACACAAACTCTCCAAGTTAAAATACAAATGGCATATAGCAGAAAGGATCACCACATATTGTTCCACTTCAATCGTTAAACTTTATTTACTAACGATAATATGCTCATTAAGGCTATCCATATCTTAAAAAGAGAGAGAGAGAGAGATTAAATAAAATATTTACTTTTTAGATGCATAGAAGGAATAACAACATATAAAAATATAACCCAATCACGTGGGCAGCACAGCTAATGTGCGTTCTCTCTTCCACCGCAGAGGTTGGGGGTTCGAATAAAGTGTTTTTAAGCAGGGGGTCCTAGTGTTGGGCTAGCCTACCGCGAGATATTGACGCTTGGTCTGAGGTGCACAGTGCACTGTATGAGCTGTGGATTGCCGATTAGCGTAAGTGAAAGGCAGGCCCAGCGGATCCTCGGTTACCAAAAAAAAAAAAAAAACAACATATAAAAATATAAACATTACTTACCTAACTTAAAATTTTCTGCATTCTCAATGTACTCTTCAACATTAATCGGCACACAATCGGCTCTCAACTAACCTTGAGTACAAATCAAAGTTTCCACTTCTTTAGGGATCAAAGTACTTCGAAAGCCATCAAGCACACCACCCGCATGACCCGACGTACTAAAAGTCGACTCTAAAACAACAATAGTTATGAGAATAGACAAAACATGTGGAGCCCTCAAAGATAGGATTTTATATTTTGAGCCATTAGTTTTCCATCACATCAAAAGGTCAAGATTAAGAGTATTTTCATTTTTATCCTCAAGATATCCAACATGCTTGGATTTGTTATCATTGCACAATTGTTGGTTCGAGTGCATAAAGATTTTCTACCAAGCTTGGACATCATACTTCTTTATACCTTCGTTACCACATGCATCAACATTGGAACACTACTATTTGCACTGAAACTTTGGACACCAAAATTTTAATCACTTGAAGTAAGATTGCTTATCAAATTCATACAAATGCTCCAATGTGTCTTTCACCTAATAATGCATCTCATTAACTTTCGATTCATGATGGTAAATTTGTCCATATAATAAATTCACATAATTCAACTTGGCTCTAAGATCCAACACAATCGCAATCAACACTGTCATATTCATTTTATCCAAACTCTCATAATATTTGTCAAATTTTCTCTTTCATTTCATACCCATAGTTTGAGGCTTAGGATCCTAATCATTTGTTGCACCTTTCAAATATTTATATAAAAGAGTTATCCCTTAAAATAATTATTTGAAATAACATATTAACTTCCCAACATCCAATTTGTGGCATCATAGAAAACTTTTAGAAATTTTGAAAAAATAATGGCATTGTTCCAATCATCATCGTTAGGAAGATAATGATTAAGCTTACCTGCAAAAGATGAATCATCTTCTTCCAACCTTTCAAAAGATTTTATGAATTTTATGGCAATGTCTAATATGAGGTAAGTGGAGTTCTATTTAATAGTGACGTCAAAAATATCCGAACCCTTGTAAGTGATCATTTCACTCTCAATGCAAGATTTAAATGTTTTGGCTCTTATGGGAGACTCCTCATATATCTAATCACATTTCAGATACATGCAATAGATTCACGTAAAGTAGTCAAGACATCTCTCACACTTAAGTTTAATATGCCACCACATGTGTAAAACTCTACCATCTAGGATAAACAACATTTCTCTTGAAATTTTTTCTTTCAAATAACTAATTGTAACATCATTTGAATCATCATCATCATCATCATCATCATCATCATCATCATCATTATTATTATTATTCCCCACTCATAGATGCATTTCTCCACCATTTTTCCAATCTTCCTACCCTTGTGACTATGCATCACCACAAAACTAATGATTTTTTTTCTATAACTTCCAATTTTCATCAATAAAATATGCAGTAAGATACATGAAATTCCATGTATTAGTCATGAGTGTGATCCTAAAACTAATATTTCCAAAATAAGTCTTTAAACAAGTTATTTCCCAGAAATATATTTTCATGCAATATTTAGCCACTTGTTGACACCTCAAATTTTAATTAAGTTTATTTTATCTTATTAATTAAGTTTTTATTTTATTTATCTTGTCTTTTTTCGAAATAAAAACAGCAAAGCAAAGCAAAAGAAAAACCAAAAAAATAAAAATAAAAGCAAGAAAAGCAGTCAGCCCCCTTTTCTTTCTTTCCTTTCGCACGACCTGCCCCCCCCCCCTCTCTTCTTCTTCCTCCTATCTTCTTCTTCCTCATCCACCTCTGTGCATCACGCGCGGCGGCCGGCAACGCGCTCAAGGGTAGCCTACGGTAGAGAGGCACAGAGGTAGGCCGCCGAAGGGGAGGGCAACGCACATGCGCCTTCAATGCGCGCCTTTAATGTTGAGGAGAGACATCGGTTTAGCCAGGAGGTTCCGGTCGGCGTGCGAGAGCCGACGGCCGAACCTCTGTCGACTGGCCTGCTCCTCGCCTATAAATAGAGGAGCACCTCCGTCGACGAGAGATCATCGCAAGCTTGGAGATCTTCCCACTAAGAGACTTCGGGGGAGGAATCGACGAGCGAGTGAGAGAGAGCTCGAGTTGTGAGCTCAGCCCATCCTCCACCGAGAGACTTCGGGGAAGGCCGGCGGCGAACAATTTCGAGAAGGTCAGATCCGGCCGGTGGAGGCTCGGATCTGGCCTGAGTGAGAGAAATCAAGGCTGAACGAGGAGAGCCGGAGGAGGGAATGCCAGATCTGTGAAGTCGGAGGCTCTGCGCCACCGCTGCAACCGCGGCTTTGCTGCTGCTGTCCCCCACCTCGACGCCGTGCCGCGACTGACCCGCCAACGCTAGACCAGATCTGGAAACTAAGGAGCTGTTGTCGTTGCCTAGTCTTGCCGTCACCGTCGTTGTTCGCCGTGACCTCCACCATCGCGAACCGCCCTCTTGCCGTCGCCGTCCCCGTTTGAGAGAAGGTAAAAAAAAGGTGTTATTGTTCATTGCAGCCGTTTTCCGTTGACCTAGCCGTCGTTGCCGTCGCCGTTGTCACCTCCGTCGTGGCCGCTGTAGTCGCCGCCGCCGTTGTCACCTTCGTCGTCGTCGCCGTCGCCGCCAAGCACCTCGGTTCCCCCTCTTCGGCGCCGCGGATTCGCAAACCCTAGGGTTTACGATTTCCGGGTCGTCGAATCGGATCCGGGTCTCGGAACCGGGTAGGGTTTTGCGAGATTCCGGGGTGGCGGGAGTCGGGTCGCGATTCGGGTCGGATCGGGTAGGGTTCGCGGGGAGCTGGGTCGTGGAGGGGGTCATCAGGCCGGGTCATCGGGCCGGGCCGGGCTGGGCGTCCCCAAACGCCCGGCCACGGCGTCGTTTTAATAAAAAGAAAAAGAAAAAAAGAAAAGATAAAAAAATCCGAGTACCGTCCGCGGGCGGGTCGCCGGCTGGGTCGAACCCAACCCACGGATCCGACCCGAGTCGGTTTTATTTTGTTATTTTAATATAAAATTATTCTAATAAATAAAAAATAAATATTTTATTTTTTTAAAAAATCAAAAAGTGTTTTATTTTCAAAAAAATATTAAAAAATGTTTTAATTTCCAAAAAATCGAAAAATATTTTAAAATGTCGAAAAATGTTTTATTTTCTAAAAAATCAAGAAAAATAAAAAATAATTTATTTTCCAAAAATATTTTGAAAAATATAAAAAATATTTTATTTTCAAAAAAATGCCAAAAATCCAAAAAATGCCAAAAATTCATGAAAAAGCCAAAAAAATTAAGAAAAAGCTAAAAAGACTTGTATTTTTCCAAAAAAAAAAATCAAAAAAAAATCCATTTTATGTCAAAAAATGAGAAAAAGACTCAAAAATGTTTTTCCTCCCAAAATGCATGGAAAATCCCTCAAACATCGAAATAACCTCGGGGTTTAAACAAGATTAGGTACCGAAAGGGCATTAGTGATTAACTAGTGTAATCAAGTCCCCGATCCTAATTTCTCTGGTTGTGCAGAAGTGAGTATTTCTCCCGATACTTCACTTGGGTTTCTAATCAACCCACTCCAAATCAATTAGTGACGACTCCAATTTAAAAATTGATTTACAGGTTAAAAACTTGAACCATTAAGTCGTGAATTGGTGGACTTGGGAGAGTCCGGGCTTAACTAATTTTAGCCGAGCCATTAGCCTCCTTAGGTGCTCGTACCTGATTGCGGGTGCCCGAAAAAAAAGAGGTCGCGACAGCTTGGCGACTCCGCTGGGGAATTTGAAGACTTAGGCCGTTTTTATCTTTGTTTAAATGCTTTGCTGACTTGGATTTTTTTTTTCTTTTGTGTAGGGTAATAGCTTAAAGTTTTTTTTATCCTGTGAAAATAAAATGTTTTGTGATTATAAACTGCTGTGCATCCTTAAATGTTTTAGCACTACACATGGCACACACAACCCGGCCGCCGGACCTGGGCCGCCATAGGATTTCTAGGATGGTGTTAAGAAAGATACGACCTCGAACGCGAGACTGCGATGTAGAGGTTGCCTTTCTTTTCCCCGAATTTCTTAGCTGAGGTTAGGAGGGTATGTTGCTAACGCGAGACTGCGACGGACGGATATCTTTTTAATCTCACCAATCCTTCTCAGTTAGAAATCGAGCCGCACGTCCCATGCGCATGTCTTTGTGGTTGCCATTTTTTTTAAAAGCAAAGTGATTTATCTACTATTACTCAGTCTTTTTATTTGGCCCATGGCAATTTAGGATAAGCTTTTCAAGTCTCAGTTTATATGCGATGGGGAAAGACGATATCCAGTTCATTCCTGCTCCTAAGGCGGAACTCTTCAGATGGTGGGGTCAATTGGATCAGCTTGCCCAAGAGTGCGTGAAAGCCAAAATCGGTCATCTCCTATTGTTGATTCAAATCACTGTTCGTCCCGAACTCATACAAGCCATGGCACATTTCTGGTGCTTGAAAACGACTACTTTTATGTTTGGTGGGTTTGAGCTAACCCCAACTCTAGAAGAATACAGCATCATCACTGGAATGCCTCTCGAGAAAAAGCTTGTTAGGCCATCGACAGGCTTCCTCCCGTGGCAAGGGTTAGCGCGACTTTTAGGAACTGAAATCCATGTCATGAGGCAAATTCTTGAAGGCAACCATAATACCTGCCCACTAGAATTCATGAATGCCTGTTTTCAAAATCAGCCTATGACAAAAAAAAGCGAGATTTTCCTCTTGGGTTTTTTTGGGTTCATCATTTTCCCCCATCAAAGAAATGTCATAAGTCCTAAGATGGCATGGATAGTTGATCAAATCTTGAGGGGGCAAAATTATGTCAATATGATTTTAACTGAAACATTCTTGTCCTTTAATCGTTTTAAAGACAACACGGAGAAAATCATGCGAGCTTCTCCTGAAATTTTACAAGTCTGGTTCTTTTCTCACCTAAGCGAATTCCAAGGCTTCATGCGATCATCTCGAATGAATGACTTCGAAAATCCATTACAAAAATTTATGGTTTTAGGACCATACATTCCCAATCAAAACTGTTTAAATTGGATAAATTTCCCAAGAGACCCGGCTCCTGAGGCATTCCAATGGTGTGCTAGTTGGTTCTATGAAAAGAGAGCTCGCTTTGCTTTCAAGCATCGCCATCCAATTTCGCTGCTCGGCCTCACCGGTGCTTTTTCCTATTTCCCACAACGGGTGGCACGACAGTATGAAGCCCTTCAGGAGATCCCGCCATCTTTCAAGAAGAGGACCCCTCCACTTCTCTTCACTCATCAAAATTTTGAATACATGGTTGACATTTATGAAGAAGCATGGAACAAGTGCCATCGTAAAAGGATCGTGGTACCGAAGGGCTTGAGGGAGAAGAAAAGCCCACCACGCCTCCATGTTCTACATCCACAACCATCGTATCCCGACAAAATGGAAGCCATCAGTCCCTCACTCAATCAGAGAGAGCAGCCCGCACGAGCAAGCAGAGCTCATGGAGAGGGATTTGGGAATGGACTGGATGCATACCTCAGAGCCAGTTCAAGGAAGCAGGCGTCCTCGTAAGAACAAAGCTCCTCGTCGCATATAAACTGGCAATCATGTGCCCCTTAGTTAATAGTGTGAAAGTTTCGTCCCATTGTTTAGGGACTTTTGTTTAATATCTAGTATTTCATTATGTTATTTCAATTTCAAGTTTTAAATGTTAAGAGTTGGCAGTCTACAAATCCTCTTTTGATAAATAAAAAAGCAGTTAGACCATTGCCATGGGTCAATCTTTGTTTACTTCCGTGCTCATTCATTGTTTTCACAACGAGTAGGTAATTATGAATCGCCGACCATCAATAGCTCGCGAATGGCCTCATGCATTAGGGCCCAATCAGAATGATGTACAAAATCGCCTCATTAACATTGAAGACGACGTAGGACAGATGTCCATTGTCCTTCAACAACTCTCAAGACAAATGAAATCCACTCAAGCTAAGCCCAACTCTGTAGTTGCCGTCATGACACCTGCAAATTTGCCAGAAAATAGCCAGTACCATAGACACTTTGAAAAGATCATGAAAAAGTTAAGCCAGTTGCAGGAGCAGAATCCCATGGACCTGTCTAATTACGCCGGCATTGAGATCCCTGAAAAACTCAAAGCACCTGAATGCGAAAGGTATGCTGATACCTTCAGCCCAGAGACCTACTTGCAGGCCTACTTGGTCCGAAGGATGATTCAATCGTACCAATCGAGCTTAACTGGCCCTGCCTTGTGATGGTACATTATCAGGAAGATTAGTCCCCTTAAAACCTGGAGGGAACTAATTCATGTTTTTCACCAAGAGTATAATCTTGACATCACCCTACCCTACGAAGAGCCGATGATCGCGGAGCACGAGGAATCGTTAGTCGCTGAGATAGGAGAAGAGCATGTCAATGAAGCCTTGCATGATAAATGGACAGCTGAACAACACCCTGTTACTGGAAAATTTCTCACTAGGAAAGGCAAGGAGCCTTTGTACGAGATCAAAGACACAGAGCCTGTTCAAGACCGGGGCACGACTGGACAACTCCCCAAGCTTACTCCAAGAGCTAGGGTCCAAAGAATACCAACCCCTATCAACCTGGAAAGCGAATCAAACAGTGAAACTCTAATGTCTCTCACTTCCCTTGACAGAATCAAGCTAGCAAAACGAAGGGCCTTACTCAAAAGGTTTGAACCAGAAGCCAAGAAAAGAAAGCCTAAGCAGATCAATGCAGCATCTGCCGACGAGCCACCGCACCAAAGCTTCGAACATTCCCAAGAATACAACTTTAAAGGCTACCATCCCCTAGAGGACAACCCTGAAGACTTCCCGGCTCCAGAATACAATCCCAAGGACTTCCAGCGTTATTTCGACAATGAAACTGACGATTCATCGTATAACTATTTCCTACTCTCATCCGGGGATGAAGGCCCGTCAGAAGAAGAAGCATACGTCTTTATCCGTTACGATCCTAACGAAGTACTAAGCTCATCCTCTAACCATGAGGATAGCTTCAATACTTTATCCTCGTTCGGAAATTTTGACCCAGAAGAAAGCAATGGGATAATTTCGGTAGAATCCAACTCCCCTGAAACAGAAAAATTCACCACCACCACAGATATGCAGTGGGAAAACCAGTGGCCTAACCAAGATACATCAAGCCCGTCTTGCCCTCGTAGGATCATGAGCCCCATAGAAATGTGGATACCCAATCTCCGCAAGTATAACGGCACAGCTTGTCCCATGGCCCACTTGCAGTATCTCCATGCGGAAATGAGTCGGTACTATGGCCCGATGTCGTTCACAACTCAGGCATTCCAAGAAACTCTTACGGGGTCTGCACTGCAATGGTTTATCACAGCAAACATTTATCTTCTAAAGGATTGGAATGAGCTGACTTCCACATTCTTGCATCGGTACCAAAGCCGGATCGGGCCGAACGCCTTGTGAGAGCTTGGCTCACTTCACAAGAAAACCAATGGAAGATTTTCGAGCATACGCGGGAGGTGGAGGGCTTTCATGATGCAAACCCACCCTCAACTGGCTGAAGAGGAGTTAATGAAGCAGTTCATAGAAGTTTTGTCTTGCAAGTATCGCTGTTGGCTGCATGGGTTACACTTCCGTAACTTCAACGAGGTAGTCATCGCATGCGAATACTTCGAGTCTACTGAAGGCGAGGAATTCAAAGACGCTTAGCTTCAAGACCAGCACTATCAAAGCACTCCTTTACACATGAGTTTTCATGGGTTTTACTTGTTTTTATAATTTCATGTTTCTTATCTTATCTAGTGTGCTACGGTTGTATTTTCCATCCCAAGTACTCTATTGTACAGTTATAATATTTTGTTTTAAAAGCATGAGGCGGTACTCCAAACCAGCCCGGTGATGCTATCCAACCATGAAAAAATATATCCAAGGAGAATACTGAGGGCTGGGCTTCCTCATGCTTTTTTCTCCCCTGAATACATATTTTGAAAACAGAAAACACTTCATCACGAAAATCTTTCAAAAAAGATGATAAATTTAATTATGTTTGTCTTTTTGACTCACTCACTTCATGTCTCAGAAGATCATTCCCGTCCCCTTTAACTTAGTGTGACAAGGGGCATTTGAAGCAAGCACATCAGGTGAACCCACCAAATTCAAAGACACCCTTCCAAGAAAGCGAGGGCAAACAAAAAGGATCATCACGCTTCAAAATGGTAAGTCCTGTTCCCTGAACATAATGTCGAAAATGACATCCTCTCTCTTCCATCTACAGGAGACGAAGGATGGGATGTAATAGGCACATGCATATTATCAAACTTGAAGCATGCATAGCCTAATAACTTGAGGCAGGATGTCGTGAGTTCATTGACAGGACTTCCAGCCTCAATGTGCCAAGAAGCACAAAGAAGGAATTGCTTCTCTTCCTTTAAAGTGATTACTGTCAACAGGGAAGAAATCCAGATAGTTGAAGCGGTCTCTAGCCCCTATTCAAAATGAAGACCTAGAAACCCGACTTCCTATTCAGACGCATGCTCTCGCAAGAAGTAATTGCCATCAGAGAATTGGAGGTTTTGATTGTCCATTCCATAGAAGCTTGAGGTACATGACCTTTGCCCAATGATGCTATAGTCAAAGACAGAAGAAAAATTCCAAAGAAGGAAGGCGTTGAAGATGAATCAACGACCAACAATCACGCATACATGGCCATGAGTGAGGAAGGCCAATCAAAAGAAATGTCAAACTGTGTCAAAACGAAAAGGCTGTCATCGACATTCAAACATCATAAGGAGTCAGCAAATACAAACTTTAGAGAAGAGTAATTTGGTATCGTTTCCAATACTCCCCCCTCTTTGAATTCACTTTTGACATATTCCCCCTATTGGTAGGAAGCATCAGGATTCAAGAGCCAAACTTGATGGTTAGGTTTGGCAAATCAATATTGGCCAAGCTAGTACGTGGAAATGACCCACATCAAATTCACCTGGCTTCGTGTAAAAAGACATGTCATCCAGGGGCCAATTCAAAGAATAATTGACCTAACGAAGCAAGAGACATAGGACTTCGTGTCCCCCTCTCACTTCCGGTTCACCCAATCATCTGCAAACCAGTGAAGGGTAAAGTTGTACCGATTCCAGTTATTCGACTCTTGAAAGAGTTCATGACTAACACATTCCCTCTTGATTGTTGCAGGAGCACCTAACTATCAAAAGCAAGGATAACAAATCAATGAGAGGCATGACAAACTCTCCTAAACGAAATGATGTCCTGAGTAATCGCCAAAGCAAATGACAGAAAATCTTCAGGCCTTAACTCACATTTGATTTTGGCCAGACTAATTGATCTACTTGTACATCTTCTCCTCTACAAGGGCAAAAGCAGAGATGCCCGATCAAATTCCCAATCCTTGGCTGATCCTTCATGTGTCATATCCCTAATCAATAGGGATGACTATCGACACCCATTTACGAATAACCCTTTTAATGTTCAAAATTTAACATATTTGGAAACACCATTATGTTAACTCCTAAAGTTGTCAATAGGGTCTTTTTTGAGTCAAAACCATTCACTTGTTTTGAAAAGTTCAAACTCCATCATATTCAAAATGTTGCATGATGAATTCTGCATGATGATTTCGTCTGTCTAAGTCACTGATTCCACTGAGGATTATTAGAATAGACAGCTAAGTGAAGAATACAAGATTAATTGAGCATGCTGGATGAAGTACGCCAGAATGATGAAAGGCAAGCCATATCCTACACACAGTCCCCCATCTATACACTTGTGAGATGAGTGCAGAAGATTCCATGACTGCAGGGTAAAGAGTTCTCTCGCGAATGGTACGATAACCAAAACAGTGAGAGGCATTCCATCGCTCACCCCATTGAGCCCCATACACTGGTGAAGCTTCTCTCATATCCTCGTCAAGAACCACCCCCACACTGGGGCAGATCGGAGACAAAGCAGCATCACGAGGTGAGAAGAGAGATAGAAATTTTCTTGCTCGCACTTGCATCAATCTTCGGGTGTCCTTATTGCATATGAACACTCACGTTAATTTAAGTGCCCTAGAATGACGAAGAGCAATTCTTTCTCTATGCACTTGTATCTATTGTACAACTCAATTGAGTCTGTAAATTCACCCTCACATGGAGGCAAAACAGAAGTTACTGCCATTTAAGCAGCATGGCCCAGAGCGCCTATTGAAGATGAAGATTCAAGAGTCTAATAACAGTGTCGTGATTGAACTTGCCTGGGCTAGTTCCTCTAACGACAAAGAATGAAAAAACAAGGGCATAAAAAAACAATGTACCTGGTAAAAGCAAGGTCAATGCCCATAAAAGAAGAACTGGAATAAAAATAGGGGCATGAAAAAAGCAGTGTGCCCGGTAAAAGCAAGGCCAATGCCCCCCAGTCAAAAACGCAGCCAAGAAAAGTTGTTGTTGTGGTCCATAGAACCTCCATTCGACAAGAAAGACTAGTGACAAATGCCAAGGCAATCACCAGCTCTCACCCTTTTACACATGAATCAAGCCTACATTGCATCCCATTGTAAAAGTCTCTTCAGACTAGGGTACTTCAATTAACGCAGGATTTCATATGTCTATAAGCATCGCTCGAAGAAGTACGAGCAAGATTACTCTATCTCTTTTCGCAGGGTTCTTGACTTGTAAACCCGGAGATGATCGTGCAACATTTTTGTCCATCAGCTTCAACCTTGATAGTCCCCTTCAACGAGCCACTGACCAAGACTTCATCACAATTTCAACAAAGACCTCTCACATTGGTAAAGTCGTACCATTTGCGAGAATACTCAGACCCCTGCTGACATGATGACAGTGAGATAGTGTGGTCCTTATGAATCCTGCATCAATGGTCAGGATAGCCTTTTCCATGAGAGTGAGCGGAAAGTCCTTTCAGATTGAAAGTCCCTCATCTGGCATGCTCGAAGCATCTATATTCCGAATAAATGTTGTCTTTCAAAATCTTCCCTAGTGGAATTCGAATGATACAAAACTGACAAAATTATCATGCATGAATCTTATTTGAACTCATGAATTTACAGCATATACAATCATGTGTGCATATTGTGCTAATAACAGACATACTCTCAAAGATTAGAGGTATTGCTAGGTAAGCATATCCCTATCCCCCTTTATCGTTGAATACCTACCACTGTCTAGGTACTCTCCTCTTGACACTCGACCTATTCGAATTGTCTCTTGAGTTTCGATGCTTGCAACTGTCTAAGTATCCCTATTGTCTTTAAGTGCCGGCCACCGTCCGGATACTCCTTTTTCCTGACACTCGATCTGTTCGAGTTGTCCCCAGAGTATCGATACTTGTGACCGACCAAGTATCTCTTAGAATACCTACTGCTGTCTAGGTATCCCCATATTTTCAAGTGCCCACTGTTGTCCAGGTACTTCCTTTTCATGACACTCAACCTGCTCGAGTTGTCCCCAAATGATATAGTAGCTGTTCAAGCACTCCACTGCGTTGTGCACTTGCGGTTACGCAAGTAAGCCTTGTGCTACACTCAACTTTATGTTGCCAGGAGGTGGGAGACCTTCACAAATATGCGAGGCACGCCCTCAATATTCCCAATTACCAGGAGGTGAGAGACCTTCATAAATATCCAAGGTACGTCCTCAATATTCTAACTACTAGGAGGTGAGAGACCTTCATGAATATCCCAGGTACACCCTCGATATTTCCCAATTGCTAGGAGGTGGGAAACCTTCACAAATATCCAAGTGCCTATGGTCAGCCAAAAGCCCCTTTTTGATGCCGGCAAAGGCCCAAATATCCTTCAGGTTAGTACTTGTGAATATCCAGGTACTCATTGATATGCCTGTGAATGTCCAGGTATCTTCCAAAATCGATACCCTGAGAAAGATCGGCGCATCCTCCCAAGAAAGGTCGGGTTCCAACTGGTGTCTTCGACAGAAGTCAGATATCCCACAAATCGATGCCCTGAGAAAGGTCGGTGCATCCTCCCGAGAAAGGTCGGGTTCCAACCAGTGTCTTTGACAGAAGTCAGACACCCCAACAAAATAGATGCTCTGAGAAAGGTCGGCGCATCTCCCGAGAAAGGTCGGGTACCAATTGGTGTCCTCGATACAAATCAGGCACCCACAAATGAGATGCCCTGAGAAAGGTCGGTGCATCTCCCGTCAAGGCGACCGAAGAAAGGTTCGGGTCCTAGACAAATTTTGGATTGTTTTAACAGGCGACCGAAGAATGGTTCGGGTCCTGAAGGAGCAGTCTCCCGTCAAGGCGACCGAAGAAAGGTTTGGGTCCTAGAAAAATTATTGATTGTTTTAACAGGCGACCGAAGAATGGTTCGGGTCCTGGAGAAGCAACTTCCCGTCACGGCGACCGAAGATTGGTTCGGGTTCGAGACAAACCACCGATTACTCCAACAGGCGACCGAAGAATGGTGAGGGTCCTGGAAGAGCAGTCTCCCGTCAAGGCGACCGAAGAAAGGTTCGGGTCCTAGACAAATCATGGATTGTTTTAACAGGCGACCGAAGAATGGTTCGGGTCCTGGAGAAGCAATCTCCTCATGCAACAGGTAAGATGACGCCTTGATACTTGCCAAAACTCGGGGTTCACACCCTATCTCACTCACTCGCGGTAAGTAACTACAGGTATCTTCTTATCTGTCTTAGTATGTGTAAAGTTATATTGCTCTTTTCCGCATAGAGTAATAGGTCCTAAATAAAATATAATCTGCTACGCACGCGTGGTTAAAATTTAGGCATCAGTCTGTCTTTGAATGCAACCTCTGCGAACTCACCTTCAAAGAGGGGCAGCTGTTGACACCTCAAATTTTAATTAAGTTTATTTTATCTTATTAATTAAGTTTTTATTTTATTTATCTTGTCTTTTTCGAAATAAAAATAGCAAAGCAAAGCAAAAGAAAAACCAAAAAAATAAAAATAAAAACAAGAAAAGCAGTCAGCCCCCTTTTCTTTCTTTCCTTTCGCACGACCTGGCCCCCCCCTCTTTTCTTCTTCCTCCTATCTTCTTCTTCCTCATCCGCCTCTATGCATCACGCGCGGCGGCCGGCAACGCGCTCAAGGGTAGCCTACGGTAGAGAGGCACGGAGGTAGGCCGCCGAAGGGGAGGGCAATGCACATGCACCTTCAATGCGCGCCTTTAATGCTGAGAAGAGACATCGGTTCAGCCGGGAGGTTCCGGTCGGCGTGCGAGAGCCGATGGCCGAACCTCCGTTGACCGGCCTGCTCCTCGCCTATAAATAGAGGAGCACCTCCGTCGACGAGAGATCATCGCAAGCTTGGAGATCTTCCCACTGAGAGACTTCGGGGGAGGAATCGACGAGCAAGTGAGAGAGAGCTCGAGTTGTGAGCTCAGCCCATCCTCCACTGAGAGACTTCGGGGAAGGCCGGCATCGAACAATTTCGAGAAGGTCAGATCCGGCCGGTGGAGGCTCGGATCTGGCCTGAGTGAGAGAAATCAAGGCTGAACGAGGAGAGCCGGAGGAGGGAATGCCAGATCTGTGAAGTCGGAGGCTTTGCGCCACCGCTGCAACCGCGGCTCTGCTGCTGCTGTCCCCCACCCCGACGCCGTGCCGCGACTGACCCGCCAACGCCAGACCAGATCTGGAAACTAAGGAGCTGTTGTCATTGCCTAGTCTTGCCGTCACCATCGTTGTTCGCCATGACCTCCACCATCGTGAACCGCCCTCCTGCCGTCGCCGTCCCCGTTCGAGAGAAGGTAAAAAAAAGGCGTTATTGTTCATCGCAGCCGTTTTCCGTTGACCTAGCCGTCGTCACCGTCGCCGTTGTCACCTCCGTCGTGGCCGCTGTAGTCGCCGCCGCCGTTGTCACCTCCGTCGTGGCCGCTGTAGTCGCCGCCGCCGTTGTCACCTTCGTCGTCGTCGCCGTAGTCGCCGTCGCCGCCAAGCACCTCGGTTCCCCCTCTTCGGCGCCGCGGATTCGCAAACCCTAGGGTTTGCGATTTCCGGGTCGTCGAATCGAATCCGGTCTCGGAACCGGGTAGGGTTTCGCGAGATTCCGGGTCGGCGGGAGTCGGGTTGCGATTCGGGTCGGATCGGGTAGGGTTCGCAGGGAGCCCGGTCGCGGAGCGGGTCATCAGGCCGAGTCATCGGGCCGAGCCAGGCGTCCCCAAACGCCCGGCCACGGTGTCGTTTTAATAAAAAGAAAAAGATAAAAGAAAAAGATAAAAAAATCCGAGTACCGTCTCGGGCGGGTCGCCGCCTAGGTCGGACCCAACCCACGGATCCGACCCGGGTCGGTTTTATTTTGTTATTTTAATATAAAATAATTCTAATAAATAAAAAATAAATATTTTATTTTCAAAAAAAAAAATCAAAAAGTGTTTTATTTTCAAAAAATATTAAAAAATGTTTTAATTTCCAGAAAATCGAAAAATATTTAAAAATGTCGAAAAAGTTTTATTTTCTAAAAAATCGAGAAAAATCAAAAATAATTTATTTTCCAAAGATATTTTGAAAAATATAAAAAATATTTTATTTTCAAAAAAATGCCAAAAATCCAAAAAATGCCAAAAATTCATGAAAAAGCCAAAAAATTCAGAAAAAGCTAAAAAGACTTGTATTTTTCCAAAAAAAAAATCAAAAAAAAATCCCTTTTATGTCCAAAAATGAGAAAAAGACTCAAAAATGTTTTTCCTCCCAAAATGCATGGAAAATCCTACAAACATCCAAAAAACCTCAGGGTTTAAACAAGATTAGGTACCGAAAGGGTATTAGTGATTAACTAGTGTAATCAAGTCCCCGATCCTAATTTTTCTGGTTGCGCAGAAGTGAGTATTTCTCCCGATACTTCACTTGGGTTTCTAATCAACCCACCCTAAATCGATTAGTGGCGACTCCAATTTAAAAATTGATTTACAGGTTAAAAACTTGAACTATTAAGTCGTGAATTGGTGGACTTGGGAGAGTCCGGGCTTAACTAATTTCAGCCGAGCCATTAGCCTCCTTAGGTGCTCGTACTCGATTGCGGGCACCCGAAAAAAGAGAGGTCGCGACACCACTGTAAAACATGATAAATCCTTAAAGAGAGGTTGTAATTCACTGACAAATTCACGAAATCCAACACACATAACTAAGGGAAAAGGTTGTTTATCAACAATGAATCGAGCAAGTATTTGCTTATAACGTTCTTGATTAAATGATCATGTCGATAAGACCTTACCAGTACCAGAATCTCCCCTTACCTTGCCAGCCATGTCTATGCTACGTGATGCAAAGAATCTCTACTTCTTATCTACAATGCAAAGAAAATTCTTGCACTTGGTCAAGTACTTCTTCATTGTAGAAGTACCATTAGCAACACGGTACTTAAACACGGACCTACAATGAATGCACTTGACTTGATATGTTTTTCCATCTTTATCATTGATTCTCGCATAATGATTCCAGCATTCGGAAGTATGTTTCTTATCATGAGGAGGAAGATGAGAACCAAGTATCTTATTTGTGGTACTCATGGTAGAGGATAACTCTTCTTCATTTTCATCGCCAGACAATTCTACTTTTGTGATCGGAGTTATCTCCTCACATCCCTCTACCTTCGTTCATGTATTATATTGATACATTAACTTCACACATACACAATAATAATAGAATATAGTTATAATTTTTAAAAAAAAAAAGCACATATTTACAAAGAAAGATAGGCAAACAACTGAATTATCGAGATTGTCATCAATCTATGTAAAACATCACATCAACTTTTATGGATGGAGTGAAAATTTGTACAATGCCAGCACATCATAATCAATTAAGGTAGTGATGTTTAGCTGTTATTTCTTGCTACAATTACATTTTGGTGTCAACAGATGAATTTAATTGTCTTCGTAAACTAGTTGGTTTACTACCATCAAAGAAACAACCAAGGCATGTTTTGAACAGGGCTAATGCCTCCCAGTACCTTTATTAATAGGAATCTGTTTTATCTTGAAGAAAAAAAAACAAATCCACTGCAGAGGGGAAGTCTCCTATATAAAAATATTAAGAACAAGAGACCATTTCTATCATTTATAGTATGCTATAAGTATGATATAACTTTCTACTATACCAAAAATGAAGACTATATAACCACTTATCTCTAAAAAGGTCTCAAGAATTTTTTCCCAACATTAAACACAACAAAAACCATTTCCATTCGTCAATATTTGCACACAAGGAGGTTGATCTCAGATAGGGAAAGTACTGCCAAATGACCCCTTATCTCTAAAGTGGAACAATAAGCTCGCTCAAATTGTTTTCTCCGCATTTTACCTTGTGACTTTAAAAAAGAATCAATAGAAATAGAGCAATCCATTAGGTCCACTTGGCATATAAGTTCCTCAACTGTAAGCAGTAACTAGCAGTACCTCTGTCTTAGGTGAACAAACCTTCGAAGAACTTAAACACATGCAAACTACATGGTTCGAAGAAGAAGAAGAAGAAGAAGAAGAAGAAGAAGAAGAAGAAGAAGAAGAAGAAGAAGAAGAAGAAGAAGAAGAAGAAGCAGGACCTCATTTACAGAAGAAGGTATAGATTTAAAGCACTTGAGACAGTGATCATCGAGGACGAATGCGCCACTCAGAATCAAGGGGAGAGAGAGAGAGAGAGAGAGAGAGAGAGAGAGACCTGAGTGATGATGTTGCGCAGATGATGGTCGCTGAGCCGTGGCGGTGACAGCAGACAAAGGGTGTTGGTGATAAGAAATGATTCGAACAAGAACCACAACGTTGCGGAGAGGAACGAGAACGATTGAGATGAACGAGAACCACAATGTCACAAAAAAGTTGTAAGAACAACAGCGTCACAAAGCAACAAGCTACACTTCCACCGTCAACAGAGATGAATGAGAGGGATAAAGGAGAAAAATAAAGCCAAATTAGGGTTTTGGCTGTGTCAAGGTTTGGAGCCCTAGTTCTCGGGTTTCAGTTCCAGTCCCGGTTCTTGGTTCCCATTCCCATCGGAATCAGGAACCGCTGGTTCCTAAAAAAGGTGAACCAAGAACCTACCCATCCCTTTGTATAATCAGGAACCAAGTTGAACCCGCTGGTTTGGTTCTCTGGTTTCCGGTTCTACCGTGAATCATTCTTACCCCTATTGCCACTGTCTTGCATCATCCTCTACCGTGTCAAGCGCTAGTCGAGCCAAACCACTCGCTCCCCGAGACACCACGCTGCTGCTCGTCGTTGCTATTCCGTCGCTGATGCCGCCCATTCTTGTCCCCGAGCATCTCGTCCCGCTAATCGAAGCTCTTGCCCCTCGTTGAGCCGTTGCCGAGCTTGTTGGCCCGCTCGTTGTTAAGCTCGCCCATGAACCGAGCCATCCCGTGAAGTTTTTGTTTTGTAGGTTCGTTGCTTGTGCTGCCCCTCTGCACCATCGACGAGCCATCCACTGCCACTTGCGCTGCCCGTGCCAAGTTCTTTGTCAACGCTCACAGTTCACCCGCATGGAACTGTTACAGTCCTGGTCCGATTGCGTTTGATTCAAATTTGGAAAGCAAATTTTCAAATTAGGTAAGATCCTTATCTCTATTTGATTTGAAATATTTACTTTTCTGTTTTGCTTGATTAATATATTTTGTTAAATATTTAGTTAGATAAAAGTAAATTTACAAAATCTTAAGAAACCACCCCAACTTAACAACATGTTTGGTCCGATCTCTAACTACGCAATAGCGTAGAAAATCTTCCATCATATCCGTAACTATTTGAATATGATCGTCGATTCTTGTTTTCCAAATTTAACATATAACTTTTCATCAATATTCATAACCACTTTGATATGAACGTTGATTTATTTCATTATCAAATTTAAAGATAGATAATATAGGTTTATGAATTGTATTATCTAACCAAATATTTGTCCATTGTTTGATTGCTTTCCCTAAAAAGAAAACGAAAAAAAAAAAAAAAAATTTATTTGAATGAGATTTGAATTTTGTTAGAATACATATTATTTTTAGACTAAATTACATGTTTAAATTTGGCGATTTCTTTATTTCGAATTTTTAAATAAAAATTCGAAAAAATTGCTTTATGATAAATTATGTTTCCTTCCTTATAATAGATTGCACGTTTAAATATTAGGTATTTTTTATTCCGAATTTTAATTAAAAAGCACAAAAATATCATGCATGTCACATAGTATTAGTCCACAGGTTGCATATCGTTTAGTAAGTTGCATGTTAAGGATCACTTAAATTAAAATATGTGACATGTTAGGGTAGTCGCATTAATTTTTGTCCGTTATTAGATTATGTCATTTAATTATTGTCACGTGACACATGGATTGCATGTTAGGTTTATTTAATTGTACGTTGCATATCATTTAGTATAGGCACATTTTGTACATCATTGCATTCGCATTGCATGCATTGCACATAGCTTTTTTTAGGGCTCACTAAATAATTGAAAATCCTATAAAAATCAAATGACTGCTTGTTAATTAGAAATCATATCTAAGTCTGTTAATGTAATTTTTGAGCTAACATTGCAGATGATTTCATTACTATGAGGTAAGTTTCGTAATTTATGTATCGCTTTATTGGATGTTAAATTAGTAGTTTGCATAGTTGCATGGTCATCTCACCTGTTAGAAAGGTTAAAACTGCATTTTAAAATGTATTTAAGCTGTTCACCAAACATTTTTCATAAAAAAAAAAAGAGTACCAAAAAGGCATTAAAGAAACCTAGAGTAACCAAATCCCCATACCCATAATCTTTGGTTCGTATGCATAACGTATTTCTTTGAATACTTTATTTGGGGTTTTAATCGATCTACTGTAAATTGATTAGTGGCGACTTCTGAATGGAAATGTTTTGCATGTTTTTTTTTTTTTTTTTGCATGTTAAGAATTTAAAACCTAAGTTACGAATTAGTATGTGTCTGGTAGAGCCCAAGTTAGTCATAGGCTTAACAATCCATTAGTTGGAACCCTAGGTAGTGCACCTTGCGAGGGTAAGGTTGCGAGAGTATCAAAGCAGTTAATATAGGCTTCTGCACACCATTCTTTAGCCACAGAAAAATGCCTAGGAATCAAAATTCGAGGTTTAGTTCATCAAACAACCCCAAAAACTCCTCCAATGATCCTCCTTTGGATCCACGTGTAGATGCAATCGGCATCATCGGAGAAAACCATATAGAGGATGGGCAAAACAGGTGACCAAACCTAGAATAGTCTCGTAAAAGGAAATTTTTTCGAAGCTCATACATCAAATGGGTCCCTATTCAGGTTTGGCCCCATTTGGGGCCAATCAAGCTAGATTTAGCCCGTTTAGGGCCAGGCAATTTCAACAAACCTACTTCAGATAGGCTCTGTGAGAATACTAGGCTAGGAAGAGGGCTATATCCCATTATCGAGCCCAACCTGATCCTTAGATCAAGTTGGCATTTTCCAAACCATTGATTTGGTTCGCTGGGTTTTGGGGCAAACCCGACTCCAATTTTCGGCCCCAACTTTCTTCTTTTTGCAGGCACCACTAGCAGTCGACTGGAACAGGCGAAGCTCTGGTTGTAAGGTCAACCACCGTGTCGTCCTTGTGGCAAAGGTGACGCCAAAGCAGCAGCAAAGCATCGGAAGGACCAACTATGGAGGTCTCCCTCACTTGAGCACGGTGCTAGGGTTCCCATGCGAGGAAGACAACCTCTCTTCACTTAAGATCGACATACATAATTTAATCATGTCATCTCAATTGGACAGTGTTTGTTTTCCTCATCCCAAGTGCTCTATTTATCCATTAGTTAAACAATAATGACTTCCTTTCCCTCAAAGTACATCACATGCTATACATATGAATATTTGGGACCATAGCACACTCCACATTGTGATACTTACAGTTGTGAATGATTATACAACTTGGTTTTTTCTCATGCAATCCAAAGCCGAAGTTCTTTCCCATCTTAAGAAAATCAATTTCATAAATTAGTCCAACTGATTCATATTGATAATGCTCTTGAGTTTTTAAATCATGAATATTCCTCATTATTTACCTCCAATGGCGTCATTCATGAAAGTTCTTGTGTTTACACCCCCAACAAAACGGGATTGTCAAAAGGAAACATCGTTATCTCTTATAAGTTGTTTGTGCCCTCAAACAACAAGCTCCTATTCTAGAAGCGTTCTAGGGAGATTGCATGGTCATGGCAGCCAACTTAATCAATCGGATGCTGATTCAGATCTTGGATGGATGAACTCCTTCAAGCCGCTATTTTGCAAAAGACCTTAAATTTGTTATCTTCATGTATTTGGATGTCTATGTTTTGTACCTACTATGGCCCTCGAGACAAATTAGGTTCCCACCCCCTTAAGTGCATATTTGTAGCATATGGGACTCTTCGAAAGGGATATTTGATTCACGATCCATCGACCGGGCATTTGTTTGTCAGTAGGGATTATTTTTCATGAGCATATTTTCCCTTTTCAAGATGAAGCATCTTGAGAGGAACAGGTAAAATAGATTACCAATCATCGTCCATTCTTGAGTGAGGAAGAAATATCCCTTCGAAACTGGTTATTATTCCTCATATGGCACCTTCTATTGGAGTTAATTTCGATTTATCACTGGAAATGAACAAAGAGATGTCGATATCAAAGGATTCTGTGGCTTCTTCTCCAACTCCTCCATATCATATTTTTCTTAAGCCACTTAATAGTAGTCAAATTAATTCAGCTCCTCCTTAACATTGAGGACATGCAACAACGCCACACATGTGGACAAAGGATTATATTTGCTCTGTCTTGAAGGTACACATTATCCCATTTATTCTTATGTGAGCTTTGCTCACTCATCACCCAAACATATGTGTTGCATTAGTAGAATATCTAAGAACAGGAACCACCTTCGTGCAACAAGGCTATCAAAGATCCCCGCTGGCAATAAGCCATGGTAGATGAATTACAAGCTTTACAGAAAACAAGACATGGGATGTAGTTCCTTTACCACCTCATTGATAGCCAATTGGGTGTAAGTGTGTTTATGAAATTAAATACAAGGCGGATGGTTCCATCGAATGTTAAAAGGCATGACTAGTAGCCTAAGGCTTCATGCAATGAGAATGTTTTGATTATCATGAGACATTTTCTCCAGTAGTGAAGGAAGTTACTATTTGATCTTTTTTTCTCTATTACCTCTCCTCGTGATTGACCTTTACATTATATAGATGTCCGTAATGCCTTCATTCATATGGATTTAGAAGAAGAAATGTATATGGATCTTCCATTGGGATTACACATATGGGAGGAAAATCGAGTATGTCGTCTTCGCAAATCTCTATATGAACTCAAATAAGCCTCTTGTTAGTGGCATGCTAAATATATCGCGACACTCATAGCTACCAAATTTAAACAATCAAGACTCGATTATGCTCTATTCACATGGAATCGAGGTACATCATTTATTTACTTACTAATATATGTTGATGATATACTCATTATGGGAAATGATGATCTACCATAAAAGTACTTAAGAAATACTTGCATTCCACCTTTCACATTAATGACTTGGGAACCCCCCTTCAAATTTATCATAGAAATTGCACGATTGAATAAATGAATTTGCCTCAGTCAGCGAAAATTTATCCTAAAAATCATATCGAAAGCAGGACTATCAAGTTTCAAGCCGGCAATCATCCCAATTAAGCAAAATATCAAGTTGACGTTGTCTAAATATGACAAGGGATTGTCGCCACTAAATGAGGATCCTTCACTTAAGTATAAGAGACTTGTTGGAAAACTTATCTATTTCACCATGACCAGATTTGATATATGCTACGTATTACAAATTCTCAATCATTTCACGCATGATCCAAAATAGTCTCATATGAATGCTACATTGAAAGTAGCGAAGTACTTGAAAGGTTGTATTGGATTAGGAATACTATTGGCTCAAGAGAACAACTTGGAAATGACTATATATTGCGACACAAATCATGCCACTTGCCATGTGAGTAGAAAATCAATTATCAGATTATGTGTTAAATTAGGAAACTCACTACTCTCATGAAAAACGAATAAACGATCAACTTATTCATTGTCATCTACTGAAGCAAAATATCAAGCAATGGTGAAGATCGGCTATAGGATTATGTGTTAAATTGGGAAACTCACTACTCTCATGAAAAACGAATAAACAATCAACTTATTCATTGTCATCTGTTGAAGCAAAATATCAAGCAATGGTGAAGACCGGCTATAAAAATTGTCTAGATAAGAGGATTGCTTCGAGATCTCGGAGTATGGTTAAAGGAACCAGCAGTCCTATTTTGTGACAATAATGCTACCCTTAAACTCGTAGTGAATTCAATTTTTCATGAAAGGACGAAGCATATAGAAGTTGATTGTGATTTCTTCAGAGACAAGATACATGATGGAGTGATTAAGACAAAAGGAATAAGGATAATAGAGCAACTTGCAATCATCTTCACCAAACCTTTTGTGTTTGAGGCAACATCCGTATCTATTTAGCAAGCTAGGCATTCTTGATGTGTATAGACCACCGCCTTAAGGGAGAGTGTTGGAGATACTATTGCCTGTGATTTGATCTGGTTAGGAGCCGATTGATATTGTATCTTTGATACGATTCCCTTTGATTGATACTATGTATTAGGGAATCATCTTTTTCACTTTTTGGTACATTTGTTGCCTAAATTTGTTTGATTTAATGTATTATAAATAGGCTTGTATACAAATGTCTTCGATATGAGAAAGCAATATACATATTCCTATCCTTGTCTTCTTCCACCTAGCTTTCCAACAGCTCATATTCTTACATATATGAGTCACACATTTATCTTGTAAAACTCATCATGGCTAGACTATTAGGCATTCTTTTTATACATCTACCCCAATAGGGTAAGGTTTAAATCTGGTAGATGGAGAGCTAGATTTCATTGACGATGTGATGAGTAATTTAACAGTTTTCCATTGCTCTTGTCATGTGTTGCAGCCGAGTCAATACATTAATACACTTTTAGTGCCAAAAGACGGTGCAATTCTAGTGGACATCGAAAACTCTGATACTCAAGGTATTTTAAATGTGGTACATACGTGGATCTATCAAGTCTTTTCCCATGTCTAGCATAATGTGTTCATCAAACAAAAATACTCAATTGAACTTATATTTGGTCGTACTTTCTGTCTAGTAGATCTGTTATGTTAAGACATGCCTAAAATTTCTAGCAAATTTAACCATTTCTTTTATCGAACATTTTCTTTATTGACATTTATTGACTATACAGTGAATTAGTATGCATTGGTGGGACACTGGTGATTTGGTTTCACAAAACTACCAATCCCATATTTGAAAGAAATATGGTGGAACCATTTGACTGCCTTACTTTTACCCCCAGCTTTACCATCTTGCCTAGGACTCTATCCCAAAGCACCCTTTTCATGAGTTCTATGATCCATGCCTCATCCTCTGTTAGACTATCCTCGAAGCCCCATATGATGTCCTCATCTCATCTGTGTTTGTCATGTTGAGGACAGCCAATATAACCAAAGCCCGAGTACGGATCTAATAGGCTAGTATTGCTCCTACTACATCGGACTTCTTGTCGATATGTTGTATAATCTTTGCAGGTAGTTGTCGATTCCATAGATGATCCAAAGGTTGGTGTTGTCTATTGTTGGAATGTAATACGTAAAAACGACAAGATCTTGTAATTTACGTCAACGCGGAATCGTCAGAGAAATAAAACCGATAAATAATAAAGACACAAAAAATTTACGTGGTTCGGTCTGAGTATCGGTACCTACATCCATGGAGAGAGCCAGCAGCAAATAATCCACTATAATTGGAGAATCATAGTTTACAATCACTCACACGCTCAAGTATTTCCCACATCTAGATTTAACCCTAAACCCAAAGTGTTTAGAAATAAACAACTCACTTGGATATAAACTCACGGAAAAAAATTATCATGTGTTCAAGCTTTAAACAAAACGCTCTACATACACCAAAATCAAGAACTCCAGCATTTATAGTTGGTCTGCATACGTACAGCTTCACGTATCTCTTCAAAGCTTATTGTGGCTTGCGGCTTCAAAGATCGTGTGCGGCTTCGTAGGGTATTTTCACTGTCCACGTGCGCACGAAAAGATATACGTGTGCCCAAAAAAAAGTAATTTGTTTCGGCTCCTCTTATGTGAGTGTGTGCCCAAAGTCAAAGGTTTGACCTGGGCCCACCAATGTTTGGCTTTTACGTGGAATATGTGTGTGCACGCTTGGGCCCCACGCCCACGAAGCTAACGTCTTTGGCTTCTGCAAGCTTCCGAAGATAACATCTTTTGGATTCGGTTGAATTTTGGGCCCCACAACATCTTCGGCTTATTTGGCCTCCTTTGCAACGAAAAAGAAAACTTTGTTGCCCTTATATATATATTATTTTATTTCCTTTTTCGTGCAGCTTCAAGAGTCCAGCAAATTGCGTTTTGTAAACACTTAAACTCAAAACATAATTTAATAATTTTCCACTTTAGCTCGATGCTTAAAGTCAAGTTATAGTGCTCATCATCTATGCTGTTCTCCCAACATCCCAACGGGTGCTCACTCTCCACAGACGCCAATAGAGCTCAAACAGAGTTTGAGCTTCGCCAAAGGAACAGACTTAATCAAAATGTCTACCAGGTTATCTATTTTAGCAATCTTTTTAACAATAACATTACCCTTAGCTAAGACATCTCGGATGAAGTGGTATCTGATGTTGATATGTTTCGTTCACTAGTGATAAACTGGATTATATGCCAAATATATCGCACCTTGGTTATCACAATGTATATCTACACTTTTCTAGTTCTAACACAAAGTCCAAAAGCAAACTTTGTAGCCATATCGTCTCCTTCGCTACAAAGGTTAGTGCCATGTACTTTACCTCAGTCGAAGACAAGGTAATGTGATCCTGTAAGGATGCTTTCCAACTAACTGCACCACTCATTAGCATAAACTCATACTTTGCTAAAGACCTGCGATCATCCAAGTCATTGGCGTGATCTGAATCTACAAAACCAGTGGTCTCACTGCCATTACTGTCCCTTCGATATACTATACCCACGTCTGTTATCCCATTCAAATATCTGAGGATCCACTTCACAGCTTCCCAATGAGTTTTACCAGGACGCTTTATATAGCAACTAACCATGCTCACAGTTTGTGAAATATCAAGCCTAGTGTACACCATAGCATATATAATACTACCCATGGCACTGGAATAAGGAACACGGGACATATGCTCCTCCTCCTCCTCAGTCTGCGGTGATAATTTATCTAAAAGTTTAAAGTGCTTCGCTAAAGGTGTACTTACAGATTTTGCCGACTGCATATTAAAATGTGCAACAATCTTCTCAATGTATTTCTTTTGAGATAAACGTAAAACTCCCGCAGTCCTGTCATGCAAAATCTCTATACCCAATATTTTCTTTGCAGCACCTAAATCTTTCATCTCAAATTCAGCATTTAATTGTCTCTTCAACACATCAATAGCAAACATATTCTTAGCTACTATTAGAATATCATCAACATATAAGAGTAGATAAATCAAAGAACCATTCTCCAATCTCCTAAAGTAGACATGGCTATCCATCTGACTTTTCAAGTAGTCTTGACTAGCCATTAAAGTATTAAAACGTTTATACCACTACTTAGGAGACTGTTTCAGCCCATACAAAGATTTCTTCAATAAGCAAACATGATATTCTTTACCCGGAATAGCAAATCCCTCTGGTTGCTTCATGTAAATTTGCTCATCCAACTCACTGTGAAGAAACGCAATTTTCACATCTAGTTGCTTTAATTCGAGATCTTGTGAAGCAACTAAGGCAAGTAAAACACGAATTGAAGTATGTTTTACCACAGAAGAGAACACCTCATTATAGTCAATGCCCTCACGATGTGTATATCCCTTCACCACAAGTCTCGCCTTATACCTCGCTTGCTCGACACCGGGAATGCCCCCTTTTTGTTTGAAGACCCATTTACTTCCGATAATCTTTTGACTCTTGGGTATTTTAACCAGCTCCCATGTCTGATTTTAATGGAGTGATTCCATCTCTTCACTCATAGCCCCTAGCCACTGCGACGACTTCGAACTAGCCATCGCCTCAGAGTAAGACGAAGGCTCATTTGTCTCCATCTCATCACCTACAGTCAATGCAAAAGCAATATCTGTATAATCATAACGTACCGGTGATTTAATGTGTCTTCTTTGTCTATTTGCGACTATAGTGTGTTGCGGCTTTGTTCGTTGTTCACTATCACCGACTTTAGGAATTGTGGCTTCATTTGCAGTCTTAACTTTGATTACCTTAGAGGTCTCCAGAGTCTCCATCTGAAGCTCCACCTTACTAATGACACCATGATATGTCTTCTCTACTGGTTATGTCTCAGAACTCCTCCATTAAAGCATTGCAGTCTCGTCGAAGATCACATCTTTGCTGATTAGAAAATCGGGTGATCCGGGATCAGTGCACCACAGCTGGTAGACTTTCACCCCATGTGTATAACCCATAAATATGCACTTCTTCGCCCTCGGCTCAAGCTTACCATCACTCGCATGAGCATACATAGGACATCCGAATATACGTGATCCTGAGTAATCAACAAGCTTCCCCAACCATACTTTCTCAGGAGTCTTCCATTCGATAACAGATTATGGAGATCAATTAACTAGGTAACATGCCATGTTCACTACTTCGGCTCAAAATTCCTGGCAAAGTCTTGCATGCAAAAGCATGCATCGAGCTTGCTCAAGTAAAGTTTTGTTCTTCCGTTTTGCCATGCCATTCTACTGTGGTGATCCAGGTACTGTGCTGTGTCTCACAATACATTTTTTCTTGTAGAACTCAGTAAAATATTTACCACAGAACTCCATACCATTATCAATTCTCAAGCACTTGATTTGTTTATCTAACTGCTTCTCAACCAATGTCTTAAATTTCTTGAACTGATCAAACACTTCATATTTATGCTTCAGAGAGTATACACATACCTTTCTTGAATAGTCGTTGATAAATGTCAACATATATCGGGCACCTCCTTTCAAAAGAACCGAAGACGAGCCTCAAACGTCTAAATGAATATATTCAACTGGTCGTTTGGTCAAATGAATAGCTGTAGTAAACTTAACTCAATGCTACTTCCCAAAGATGTAGTGCTCACATAAGTCCAACTTCCCTATTTTCTGACCCTTCAACAACCCCCTTTCACTCAGCATCGTCATACATGTCCCACTCATGTGCCCCAAACGCATATGCCATAATTGAGTCAAGTTAGAGTTTGACTCACCTAATGAAACTACAGCGGTTCCAATCACGGTCTCTCTTAGTAGATGATAGAGAGTATTCACTTTCTTCCCCTTCATCACAATCATGGCACCTCGAGAGATCTTCAGTACTCCACTTTTAGCGGTGTCCCTACACTCGATGTCATTGAGTGTCCCTAGAGAAATAAGGTTCTTCTTGAGCTCTGGTACATGCCTCACATCTGTCAATGTGCGCACCACCCCCATCATGCATTTGAATCCGAATTGTCCCTATCCCCACAGTCTTACAAACTGCATTATTCCCCAAAAGAACTCTACCACCATCTGCAGTCTGGTAAGTAGTAAAACAGTTCTTATGAGGCATCATATGATAAGAACACCCCGAATCCAACACCCATTCGTCTCTTGACGAAGTAGCGGCCATACATAAAATAGCTTATGCATCATTATTGCTCCCCTCGGCAACGTTTGTTACACTGCTTGTGACATTTTGCCTATTAGTTTTATTCCTCTGCTTTAGACAATCTCTCCTGATGTGCCCCTCCTCGTGACACTCAAAGCACTTCACGTGTCCCTTGGATTTTCTATGGCGTGATTTCAATTAACTTTTACCTCTGTTACTATTAGGCCCTTGATGTTGTTCTCTACCCCCAAATCATCAGTGCTTGCACTACTCCTTGCGCCAAACTGTCATCTCGCAACTTTCTCTGCCACTCCTTAGAAAATAAGTAGGACTTTACCTCTTCTGAGGTAATTACAGTATACCCCTGCAACAGTGAATCAGTAAAGTGCTCTCATGACTCTGGTAAAGAGGCTAACAACATCATGCCCCGTTCTTCATCATCAAGTATCTTACCGACATTATTCAAATCCATCATCAGTTTATTAAATTCATCTAGGTGGGTTTTCGATAGATGTACCTTTAGTATATCTGAATTGAAACATCTTCTTCAATATGTATAAGCGATTGTTCAGACTTTTCTTTACATAGAGTGCTTGAAGTTTCGCCCATAATGCAGCAACATCCTTCTCCTCAGCAACCTCTATTAAAACCTCATCCAACAAATTTAACAAGATTGTACTCTTTGCTCTTTCCATTAACTCTA
The DNA here is from genome assembly GCF_016545825.1 of Eucalyptus grandis. Classification (NCBI taxonomy): domain Eukaryota; kingdom Viridiplantae; phylum Streptophyta; class Magnoliopsida; order Myrtales; family Myrtaceae; genus Eucalyptus; species Eucalyptus grandis. The sequence goes on from NC_052615.1 coordinate 10,293,460, forward strand.
TCCTCTCTGAGGCTTTCATTATAATAGGCAACTCATTTTCACCATCCAGTGCCTTGGCCAAACCTTGGGTTGTCAACAAAGCTCGCATCTTGATGCTCCATATCACAAAATTGTTGTTCTCGTTAAACTTCTCAATTTCAGATTTTCTCTTAGACATAATTGCAGTAACAAAATTTCCAAACAATAATTAGACAAGCAAAAGCTACAAATCATAATCAAAAAATTCAATCCAAGCTCTTATACCAATTGTTGGAATATAATACGCGAAACGAAAGGATCTTGCAATTTACATCAACGCGGAATCGCTAGAGAAATAAAACCGAGAAATAATAAAAACTCCATAAATTTACGTGGTTCGGTCTGAGTATCGATACCTACGTTCATAGGAAGAGAGAGCAACAAATAATCCACTATAATCGGAGAATCAGAGTTTACAATCACTCACATGCTTAAGTGTTTCTCACACTTAGATTTAACATCAATCTCAAAGTGTTTAGAAATAAACAACTCACTTGGATATAAACTCACGGCACAAAATTACCGCGCGTTCAAGCTTTAAACAAAATGCTATATGTACACCAAAATTAGGAACTCTAGCGTTTGTATTTGGTCCGCGTACTACAACTTCACGTATCTCTTCAAAGCTTCTCGCAGGTTGTGGCTTCAAAGATCGTGTGCAACTTTATAGGGTATTTTCACTGTCCATGTGCGCACAAAAAGAACGTATATATGTGTGCCCAAGAAAAGGTAATTTGTTTCTACTCCTCTTACGTGAGTGTGTGCCTAAGGTCAAAGGTTTGACCTGGGCCCACCAATGTTTGGCTTTTACATAGAATATGCGTGTGCGCGCTTGGGCCCCACGAAGCTAACGTCTTCGGCTTCTGTAGGCTTCTGAAGATAACATCTTTCAGATTCTGTTGAATTTTGGGCCCCACGACATCTTCGGCTTATTCGGCCTCCTCTGCAATGAAAATGAAAACTTTGCTGCCCTTTTATATATATATATATTCTATTTTATTTCCTTTTTTGTGCAGCTTCAGACATTTATGACCCAAAGTCCTAGATCTAGGCTCTTGCCAATTTGATTGACAGATAATGAGCAGAGGCAAGGGATTAGCTCAAGTTCATCATCTTTAGAGTGTTTACTCCCTATCATTGCCAAGTATGAGTCAGGTCCCGCTTTATGAGGTAGATAGCTAATTCAAGTCGAATTCTGAATGTTTTTTATGTGTAATTTGTCGATGCTTTCAAAGCTGAAAAGCAGTGTCTCAGTAGGCGGCTGCTTCCCCTGTTTGTTGGTTTGAACTCAGATGCCATGCTTGGAGAAGGAAAATATGAGATCAGAACATCAGCTAGTCATAATTTCAGTAATAACACCAGATGGAAATGCACATGGAGAAGAGAAAATTTATTTATTATTTTGCTGTCCTGGAAACGCTTGAACAGTGGCTATTTTGTTTTTACAGACATTTATCTTTTTGCTCTTCAGTGAAAAAAAAGACAAGGACTTCCTCAGCAATGAGAGTCATTAAGTTGATAACGTTGCCATTCTTATATTGAAGATAGTGATTATAGCAACTAATTATTCTTGATCTTCAGTTGCTTTATCAGCAGAAGACTAAACATTAAGTTCTATTTCTAGCTGAAACCAAACTCATCAGGTTGGTTTCGCTGGCATTATTGTAGTCATACGATCTCCTGTTAAATATTTGCACTTCGATACAATCATGACTGTCCAATAAACTGGACTTTTAGTGAAATTTGAACTTTGTACTCTGATTACAGTTTGCTGAACTAGTGCACATAATTTGTCATTCAAAGAAAGAAAGAAAAGCACAATGCCATCACTTTGGGATTTTGTAGCAATTGCACATCCGTTAAACAAGTTAATTATTCAATGCACGATTCTGACTTAATCATGACTCGGTTAAAGTACCAATCGTCTTATTTAGGAAATAAGTTTTAGCAAAATTTCTTAATACGGTCCAACAATTTCTTTACTTTTTCTTTATTTGTTAAATATACACTTGACTAACAGGGAAGGATGATCCTATATCGTTGACATCATTTTTTGTGGTATTTCAGGGTCACAGTTGTAGCACCGGAAAACGCTAGTAGACAAAGGAAAAGCCAGCACGTTGTGAATTAAGACTTAAGTTTTTCTAACAAACATTAGTGGTATATTTACGTTATGAAAATCCAGCACGTCATGAATTAAGAATTAACTTTGTCTAACAAGCATTTCTGTTCCGTCCAGAAGGAGTTAAGCAATTGCGTTTTGGGTACCTTGTTTGTTGGTTTCCGGATTATAACAAGCATTTGTGGTGTATTAAGTTTCTTCATCATTTTCTTTTCTTTTAAAGTATTTTCCTTTCTAGTTTCGTGGTTTCGTAGATTGAATTTCGCAATGAAAGTCCAATACTTGGAGCTTTCTGAGTGGCATCGATCCCGTATTGTCTTTTCAGCTAGCTAAGCCAATGTCGGTATAATTGAAGTGATGAAATTGAAAGAAAGGAAAAAGGAAATATAGGAAAAATAATTTGAAATGGGTACTTGTTTGTGCTAAATCGATCTAAGATAAATCTAACAGTCAGGCGATTGAAAAAAGCTTATTTTCTTATTCTAGCTCAATTACAACGTAATCAAACTTTTTGCAACATAAAATTTTCAAAGATGGATTGAGTAGTGAGAGCCAGTAAGGGTGGGGATAATTGTTCAAAAAGTCTTAAATCTATTGTACAGCAGCCAATTTACTTTTAAACTTTTTAGTCATGCCAATTTAATTCTAAAGATATTGTACCAATTAAGGATGATTTGTCAATTTAATCCTAAACCTTTTCAAGATTTATCAATATAGTCTTTTCTGGTATTTTTGACTGGAAATCGTTGAGGGACTATTATATTGGCAAATCATTAAAAAGTTTGGCAGAATTGGTACAATTGAAAGATTTAGTATTGTATTAGCTGTTGTACGATAAGTTTAGAATTAAATGGATACAATTGAAATATTTATAGCCAAATTGATTGGCGTACAATAAATTCAAGACTTATGGGACAATTTTCCCTTAAGGATATGCCATCACAGGAGAGCAGATCATGAAATGGACTTTGATAAATCAAACTAAATGACAAGAAAGGTAACTTGCTTAGGAGGAACAGTGCTAGAATAACAGGAGACGTTCCCCCGCGGGACAAGCAACAAGAGAAGAACAAAAGGAAGGCGTCCACTCCATCAATTCAGAAAGGGAAGGTCCATGTAAATTGTAACGATGATGGAAATGAGACGAAATTTGGACTTCTAAGCTAGCAAGCATCGATGCTTTCACCAATAAGATGGCATGAAGGAAGAACTGAAGTGCGGACAATGACACTACACTAACTGTCAAGTCTCTACTAAGTTCTTGGACAATGCTCCTGCATTTGATTTGTTATCTTCCCCGGGTCAATCCACAGGATAAGGTCAACCTTCCTTCCAACATTAAATGATCTTAGCCAAAACTAAAGGATTGTCGTTTATATGATAAAATATTTAAATATTAAACTTCATCTTCATCTAATAGATTAACCTTTTAAAATAATTGGCAGTGGCCCTACAAAATTTCACATGATATCATAGTAAAGAGGTTTTGAATTTGAATATTTCCAAACTCTTATTTGCCTTTTGAATGACATATTCTTATGCTTAGTATTAAGCATAAAAGATCAAACTAAGCATGAGAGAGAGAGTGATAAAATATTTAAATATCAAACTATACTTTCATTTAATAGTTTAAACCTTAAAAATAATTAATGATGGTCCTACAAAACCTCACATGGTAATAAAGTAAGAAGGTCCTGAGTTCAAATTTTTTCAAACCCTATTTGCCTTCTTAATGACATTTTTTCATGTTTAGTATTAGGCAAAAATGATAGACTAAGCATGAGAGAGAGTGATAAAATATTTAAATATTAAACCAAATTTTCATCTAATAACTTAAGCTTTAAAAACAGTTGATAGTGGTTATATAAAATCTCTCATAGTATCAAAGTAATGAGATTTCAAGTTTGAATCTTTCGAAGCCCCTATATGCCTTGATGAAATATTTTCACGCTTAATACTAGACAAAAAAGACCGGACTAAGCATGAGAGAGAGTAATAAAATGTTTAAATATTAAATAATGTATTCATCTAGTAACTTAAGCTTTCAAGCAGTTAGCAATGGTTCCACGAAATTTCACACTATATATACCCCATTTGAAGTTCTCTTTTCTCCATCATCATACAAAGCCTAGAGAAATAGTTTAACCGTAGACAACCATCTGTAATTGGTGTTGAAGCAATGGCTTCATCACCTGCAGGAAAATTCTCTCTTTGTTTGGTACTAATGTTGTTTTCATGGGCTTTGCACGCAGCGTCTCGTACAATACCTGAAGCTTCCGTTCAGCAGAAGCATGAGCAATGGATGGCTGAGCATGGACGCATTTATGCAGATAGTGAAGAGAAGGGCAAGCGTCTTGAGATCTTTGCAGACAACTTGCAGTTCATCGAAGACTTCAATCACGGGGGGAATCGCACCTTCAAGCTTGGCTTGAACGCGTTCTCGGACCGAACGGTCAAAGAATTCCTTGAGACTAGTACTGGATTGGTGTTGCCATCAACTCTCCACCCGAGAACGACGTCATTCATGTATGCAAACATTACCCACATCCCCGATAGCCTGGATTGGGTGGCAAAAGGAGCCGTAAATGCCATAAAAGATCAAGGTCGATGTGGTAAGAGTTAGAGAACCCTTCTTTTTGTACTTCCATCATGTTCGTGTATACCATTTCCTCATGCATGGCTCAAATTGAGTAAGATGAAAAATATCATGTGAGGAAGTAATACAATCGCATTACAGGGGTACGAAATAGAATAAACTCAAATATTATCTATAATTTTTAGCCATGAATCATTATTTTTCCTGCTCAAATTGCATTATGGCACCATTGACGGGTGTGCAGGCTCTTGCTGGGCCTTCTCAGCGGTAGCGGCAATAGAATCGATTACCCAGATCAAGACTGGTAAGTTACTGGAACTATCAGAGCAACAATTGGTAGACTGTACTATCGAAAACTATGGCTGCAGTGGGGGTTGGATGGACACCGCGTTCGACTACATAATACAAAATGGAGGCATCTCCTCTGAAACTAACTATCCCTACAATTCATCGGACGGAACATGCAATGCTCACATGGCGTCCCTGAGCGTGGCCAAAATTGTGGGTTATGAGGATGTCCCTGACAACAATGAGGGAGAGATCTTAAAGGCCGTGGCGATGCAACCGGTCTCGGTCGCCCTCGACGGCAGTGGGCGAGAATTCCAGTTATACTCAAGCGGTGTTTTCAATGGGAACTGCGGGACCAACATGTCCCACGCTGTGGCGATTGTAGGCTACGGGACAGCTGAGGATGGCACCAAATATTGGAAGATCAGGAACTCCTGGGGGGAGACGTGGGGCGAAGCTGGCTACATGAGGATTCAAAGAGATTATACTCAACCAGAAGGATTATGTGGACTTGCCATGCATGCTTCTTATCCTGTTGTCTAATTAACAATCGAATAGGATTTACCTGTGTGGAATTGATGCATTAATATCGCGCAGATGTAATGCCTCTTTGGTACTCCATATATGGGGATTATATGATCAAGTAATCTATTAAGGAAATTTCTTAAGTTATCCATTGATACCCATTCCAACGTTAAGCCTATTTTTCATGCCATTGACATTGAGTTCTAAGGAGAGTTTTGATTAGCAGAATCTGATGGAAGTTAGTTTATGCTATTTTTCATTAGCAGAATCAACACAGTATGAATAATATGCTTAAGACAAAAAGCAAATTTGGACAGTGGTGTAATTAGATGATTTAATCGCCAGTCTTTTACGAGGTTGACTTTCGGCAAATTTGCTTTGTGTCTACCCTTGCGATACGCGAACCAATTGCTTCATCAAATCTACTCAGTGTATCACGATCCCCCGACCAGTGTGGAGGAGATGAGCTTAGAGGTAATATTGAGTTGGGAACCAATGGTTTAATCAATGTAAATTCTCTTATATCCTTACCTCGCTTGACGATAAAAAATTCATTTAAACTGATTAACCTATAAATTTTTTTTTTCATATAAAGTAGTTACAGTTAGCCTATCAGGATTGGCTACAAATCAAGTGACGTATGAGAGAACTATCTCAATTCCTACGCAATTAGTGATTTGGGATCATGGATTTGATTGCGCTAATTTTCAACTAATGCCATTTCGGCACATACTTTGATTAATTTGTTAACTAATTGTCCACACAATCTTTTGAGCAAATTATAAGTCCTCAAGTTCTCATCCTCTAAGTGTTTATGCAATGTTTTCTTATGTTTTTATTATTATCCTAAAAATGTAATCTAACAATATAACTAGAACAAGCAAATCACGACGTAAAAGCAATATAAGAGAGTCACAACCAATTCATTAAAATAGTGACCAAAGATCAATTAAAAGATAGAGTGCACTATAGTAATCTAATATGAATTGGAAAAAATATAACATAGCATTGTTATTAAACTCCAGGACAACAATTCCGATGAGGCAAATTCAAATTGAGTCCAATTTCTTATTTGAAGAATCAAACTATCTGAACCTAAGCTATTTATAAGGTAACTACTAAAACCCCTAAACTATAGGTTAAGTTAACTAAATAAAACTAAGCTACATTTAGTAATAAAACAAAACATCCTAATTAAGACTTGATTCTACGCTATTTTCTGGTTTTTAATTTTTTTTTTAATTTTGGATTTTTGTTTAATTTATTAATAAAAAGAACATCATTTCTATATTCTGGAAAAAAAAAAGGCCGGGCTGGGCTCTTGGGCCCGGTCCGAATGTAGCTCCCAATTTGGGCTTTTGTACCAAACCCACTCTCATTCAATTTAAGCCCAATTTTAAAGCGAACTAAGCCCAATCACTCTCTTATTTAGCCCATTTTCTGTTAAAACTACACTAAACCCCAATCTAGACCCTTTTCATGACTACGTCCAGCCCATACTAAGCCCATTTGTCTATCAAAATAATGTCAATCCCACGTTAAACCTGTCAATTTCATTTGTTTGGTGAAAAATGTATGATTTGGAAAATATTTTCCTAAAAATAATCAATTGTATTACATGATATAATTAGTTAATAATTTTTTTTTTGATTATCGATAATAATTTACCTTTGAATATTTTCATAGATGGTGAAAATATTTTTAGTTTATTTATTTTTGTAAGTGGTACAAATAATTATTTTTAGGAAAATGATATCTAAATTATTTATTTTTTATGAAACAAATGAAGCCTAAGTCTACGTTTATTTCAGGGAAAACTTGAAGATAATGGAAAATACTTTTTGGAAATCATTTTTCAAGTGGATATTTTTCTTTTGTTTGTCGATATGTGACAGTTTTGGTGTTTGGATTTCATTTGGTGGGTGATTTCAATCTTATAATTTTAACTCATGGCAAAAAATAAAAATCGAATTTCTAAATAATTTTTTCTTTTAACTTTTTCTTCCCCTCCGCCGGTTGCTGAGCCACAGCAACGGTCAATCACCGACCATAGGCATGAGTTGGCGGCCTCGCCATTAACGAGCTTTAGCCTCACTAGCCTTGGACAAGGTTCGAGCTTGCTTGTGGCAGGTTGTTAGCCTTCGTTGTGGCTGGTAACTAGCAAAGAAGAAGAAGAAGGAAAATGAAAAAAAAAATAAATAAAGGAAAAATATGTTAAAATATTAGGAAAAAATAGCCTTCGAAAGTGTTTTTAGCTCTTTAAATTTATGAATTCACTTTTCTAATTTTATGCATAAATGTTTTTGTTAACTTGAAAGTGTTTTCGATTGACTAATGAAAATCCGGAAAATAATTCCCAAAAAACATTTTCCTCCAAACAAACACACCTCTTTTCTTTCTTTTTGGTCATTGTTTTTTTTTTTTTCCTTTTTCATTTCCATTAGGCCAGCTTTTATTGTAAACCTAAAAGCTCTAGCAATACATCATGCTTAAAGCATCATTTTAAAGCATCATTTATGATTAATATTTTTGGATATTAAAACCTGACCATCACCGCCATATATCTTCAGTAACCTGAGCAGCACCGTTGGGATGTTAGTAGAAAGAACGTTCTGAAAAAAACCGTTCTCTCTTCTTCTCTTCTCTCCATCAAAGAAAAAAAGGCATTCCATTATTGTTTTGAGAAGACAATTGACATTAACATTATAGAAATTGAATGTTTTCCTCGTGATTGTATTCGGACCATTGTGAAGTCATACCGTCCGTTGTTTGCTCGTGATTTAATGTTCGTTTGAGGGTAAATTGTTCATTATGCATTGAAAAGGTTGGTCGTTTCTTCCGCTGGCTTTCTTCCTACAACCTCAATTAAGAGCATCATGTGTATGCTTCTTGGCCGATCACGAGTTATGGTCACAAACAGTTGCCAAACTGGAAAAGGAGGTCTGAGAATGTGTCGTGAATGAAGACCGACACTAGCTACAAGACTTCCGACAAGTTCAACCTTCCCTTTTTGATGTACTCAGATCTGAAAGCAGAGCCAAGCTGAGGAAATTTGGCAAGGCTGCCTTCATCATTATTGCCACCGAGAACAAAGGCAAACGAGAGAGTTGAGCGCGACTGTGAAAAGTCTACGGACAGCTACCAGTGGCGTTCAACGACATCAGAAAGATGATAAGAAAGTGAGAAAAGCTTTGTCGAGAGTAAATTTTTTTAAGATTCTGTCAACGCTCTATTGGTTGTGTTCCTCAGATAGCTGGCGACTAGAGGATTGACGATGGTTGATGGTGGTCGGAGTTGATGGATTCCAATGCCGATTAGTGGTGGAGAAGCTTTTGGGAGGCAGAGCATCGACACTCTGTGTTTTTGTTCTCTCCCTTCTCAGACGAACCCACAAAATGAACGTATATCTGGAATCCGAAATCAGTTAGAAGAGAGAAGAAGCATTCGATTGGTGGGGATGAGCGCCAATGGTCTGCTCCATTAGGGCTGACGCTCTGGTGGCTTGCAAGGGAGATTTGACGGCGGTTGCTACTGACTGGAGATGGCAGACGATTGATTGATGGTGGTCGAGTTGAAAGGAAGAGGCAATAGCTTCAGCAAATCGACCCGCGTTCTCTCAAGAGAGCTCTCAAAGGGTAAAAATGGTGCCCCATTTCCAACCATTCCCCCATGAACGTAAGAACGCCGGCCAAAATAAAAGAGGGACATTATTCTCTCTGTTGATCCGCTCCCTCCTTTTAAAAAAAGGTAAAAGATAAGGTTTTGTTCTTGCTTTTGGATTTGTGTGGTCATGTCAAGTGGCGCGATCTTGAGAGAGGTGAGTCAAATCCTACGGTACCAAATATGGTACTTTAGTGGTCAATCGGCTTTTGATGCTCCACAAGTTAGCAAGGTCTCTAAATTTCATTTTTTTCTAAATTAAACGTCTAATAAAAAATTAGAAACTAACGAGATTCTAATTTTTCAGTCAAGGTCAAATTCTTTGATTTGACCACTAGCCAACCTAAAATAGTCAACTCTAGGTTTATATAAAAAATTATGCATCATTACTAATGAAATGTAATGCTCATAATTTCTACGTGCAATTGAGATACTAAAGACATTTAGCTAATTTTTTTGCCAAGATATGAGACTCCTACAATCAGGTCTCAAATCTTGAATTTTCTAACTTTGACCATTGGGAAAATTCAATTGTCATTAGCTCCCCCTCTTTGAAATGAATTGAATTAATAAAAAATGAACTTGAATTAAGGATGTACCTTGGGATATACTTACCTTGGGTCTCGAAGTCATTGAGATATTTCTTATCGTTTTTCTCTCCCCATTCTTGGACTTTTTTTTTTTCAATCTTTTAATTTTTTTTTTGATTTTTTATTTAACTTTTAAATTTGAGTGAATTGAAATTAATAAGGGTAAAAATACTTACCTATTGTTGTTTACATAAGAGACTCGGGGCTACAGAAGTGTATCTCGTCATTGAAAGACTCTAGGTTACAAAAACTCTATGTTAATGAAGAAGGATTTCGGGCTATAGAAGTTCGCTATGTCAATAGAGTTTTCTAGACTATAGGAGCTCACCATACGTGCACATCATCATCATAATAATTTTCAAGATATTACTAGTATATCTAGTAGAAGGAGAACACATTAGGCTACATAAGCTCACCATATTGATGAAGAGGACTTTGGGTTATAGAAGCTAGCCATGTCCATGAAGAGGGGCTCCCAAAATGTGTAGACCTCCCTTTGTGCCCAATTCTCTTCATCCACCCCAAAACATAAACTCGTCCACCTTCAACATTAAAACTTAAAATCAACAAAAGAAGGCATCACTCATTGACCGCCATCTCAGCCATTGAATGAAATTTCACAGTCATCTACCACCCGCACGTCCCCGGACCATCCGGACAATGGGCATCACCGACCATCATCTATTCTCTCTTTTGACTTTGCCCACATTCACCAAGCAAATACCATAGAAGCACCGAACAAAACTTGATAAAACGTGCATTGAGGTTAATGAAATATCACCATTAAGTGAGCCCTATTACTATACATTCGAAGCAACTAAAAATCGAAAGAAAATGGGTACAGCTTGGTTTAAACATTTTATCAAACATAAGGTGTAGTGGCTTAGAGAGAAGCAAATGATCATTCTAAGGCTCGGACCCGAATCTAGACCCATGACACCAAATAAAAGGAAGGGAAAATGGACTAGGCCGGCCCATGAGGTAAAGAGAACAAAGGGAAAGAAGAAAAAGGCCGGGTGGGCATGCTCCCAGCCTAGTCTCACTTTTTCCATTTTCCCTTCCTTTTTTCCCCCTCTTTTTTTAAATTAATTTTTTCTCTTTGATTTTCTTTTTTAAAAATGTGTATTACTATCAATACAAATGCTCCTAAGGTATATATGCTAGGTCATTTAAAGGCAATTATTTTTGTTGAGGGGTTAAAAACTAATCCCTAATTTTCCATGTAATTAAAAACTAAATAAATAGGCAAAATTTATGTGTCAACAATGTAAACAGTTTTTAATAATATATTAATAATTTTTATTTTATTTTCCTTTGGGTTTTTTCTATGCCGACAAAGGTCATCGATTACCCTTGCTGGCTGCAAAAGACACGCCTAAGGGCCATCTTGGCCTCGCCAACCGTGGGTGAGGGCCTTTACGGCCCTATCAATGTGTGTTAGATTTCCCTTGCTCAAATTTGGTGAGGGCCACCAAGCCTTCACCCATGGCCAGTGGGCTTGTGAAGCCCTCTCTCAAAGCCATCACAACCTCATTAGTTGCAAGCGAGGGCACCAAGGTCCTCGCTAGATGTGGATGAGGGCCACTTTATCGGCAACCAGTTGGGCCACGGTTGACGAGGCCAAGATGGCCTCACCCAGGGCCATCACAACCCCACCGGCCACAAGCGAGGCCTTCATGGCCAATGAAGGTCGCCAATAACCCTTGCTAGCATAAAGAAAAAAAAACCAAATAAAAAAATATTTAAATATTATTAAAATTCGTTCAAATCAATGTTAATCATGCCATGTAGGACAGACAACATCCCTCCAAAGATTGTAATTATATGATGAAGCAATTGAGCACGAAAGTTTATTCTAGTTGTTTTATAATGTTACTAGTAAAATTACATAGACATTGCATTTGCATTGCAGGGGGTATGAACTTTTTTTCATTTTCATTGAAGTATTGCCTAAAAGTATTAGGGATAAATGCTGCAGAAGTCCTAAAACTTGTCACGAAAATGCAATTGAGTCTTAAAACTTGCAAAAAGTGCAATTAAATCTTAAAACTTGTCAAATTATTTCAATCGAGTCCTAAAATTGACGCAATTAGCCTTTTCCATTAAAAATGCTAACATGGCATTTTAAATAACTTTTATTTTTCATGCGGATTTTTTTAATTATTTTTTATTCACTTTTAAAAAATAGAATTAAAAACTAAAAAGAAAAGTTAACATTTATTTTTAAAAATTGTTTTAGAAAAGAAAATAAAATCAACAGCTCCTCCCCGATGTCGCCGCCGGCGCCGGCCCCGAGTGAGGGCCGACGAGGCGTCGCCTAGGGCGGGCGATGGTCACTAGCCCCTCGTGAGGGCTGGTATGCCCAGATCTAGGCACCCTCTCTTGAGCTCAGGCGAGGGCCGACCACCCTCGCCCAAGGCCGATGACAATCGCCGACCCATCTAGTGATGGGAGGCAGCTGCCAATTTTTTTCTTTTTTTTTAACTGTTTTATTTTTAAAATAAAATTTGACTTTTATTTTCTAATTTTTAAATCTAATTTAAATAAAAATAATTAAAAAAAGCCACATGGAAATTGAAATATTAATTTTAAATGCCACGTCAGCATTTTCTGTTAAAAATGTCGGTGGCATTAACTTTAGGACTCAATTGAAATGATTTGGTAAATTTTAGGACGTAATTGCACTTTTTGCAAGTTTTAGGACTCAATTGCATTTTCGTGACAAGTTTTAGGACTTCTGTAGCACTTATCCCAAAGTATTAATAAGAGACATACGTTGTGATGATTTTTGTGCATATAAATCACTAAATCTCTTAAAGAACTAAATCTGAGAAACACTCAAGCAACAACTTGCAGATGTAATTCACGACTAAAGAACACTTTGCATGTCTTGCACGTTAATGCCTCAAATGACACAAATAATGCTCACAAGACACGAAATAACAAAATCCAAACATACTATTTATAAGTCAATTCATTAGGAAAAAGAAAGTCTAATCAATGACAATTGAAACAAGACAAAGTAGGGACATTCTAAGGACCTTTACATCAATAAGTGCCACATTTGACCACATATATATATATATATATATATATATATATATATATATGAAAACGTACCATTACTTTGACCAAGGCCTTCAAATTTCCGAAATTTTCTTAAACAATAGACAAAGGAATGGTTGTTGTTGGAATCCCGATTGTTGATGAGACTTGAAACTTCTTTGTCTAGATATTAGTGATGCTCTAAAATTAATGTCAACATTTCACATAATTCTTAAAAACTTAGTGAAATATTTACTCTCTTGTTTCCATTATATAATGTGCACAATATTTCAGCATTTTGATTTTTAATGCATGGGTTTAATCCAAGGACAAGGGTCAACCTTCCTTCTAAGTTCTAACACTAATAGTATGTTGAAGCTAGGGAATGCTAAATCCATGAACATGTATATATACTCTTTTCTTCATCATCTCCCAAGAAAGAGAAACATAGCCATGGGTTTATCATTTGTGGGAAACATGTATTGTCACGCCTCCGCCCCACCTCTAGCTCGAGAGCGTGACCCAACGGGTCAGCATCAATGTCCTAGGCATGTCAATCATCCCAAAAATATTTTATCTTGATTAAGCATATGCAGAAGTAAATTAAAAACAATCCTCATACACAAAGAAACATGAAAGTTGGGCAACATGTATACAAGTCAAACAAACAAAAGTAACATGTATTCATACATACATACATACATACATACATACATACATATATATATATATATACATACATATATATATATATATATATATATATATATATATATATCAAAAGTTGTTATGATTACATGCACATCCTATTCCTAGGTTACTTATCTTTATTACCACACATCAATGATAAAAAAAAAAGGGGCTGGGGTAGCCTAGCTCCTCTATCGAGTGTCCTCCAAAAATAGCCCCCATTCTAAGCTCGTTCCCTTACGATGTTCCCGTGGGATCCACCGGAGGGATGAGGACATGAAGGGGACACATGATGTCCCCGTAAAAAATGAGACACCAATCCTTGTACACGTGGGAACGAATGTGTCTATCCCTTTCTAGACCCATATGGTGATAGTATATTTCCGATAAGTAACGTGCCCCTCTACATCTACTATATTCATCATAGTAGTAACCATATCGATCGGAAAACCGGGACGGATAGGAGTTGGTGTCAATTCAACCATCATACACCTAAAATGATGAAAGCAACAAAAGTGAGTCGATGATTCAGTAACTAAAAATCCCTAATTCTCCTATAGGAGAACGTCTTGCTGTCAATCCTCGGATACAAGATTACCACCCACTTGTCGATGGCAAATAGCAAAGTTTGTGCCTTGCCTATACATATGAAAGGCTCTCAATCATTTATGTGCTTTTGAGAATCAAAGACAAAGAGTTGACGCATAAAAACAAGCATTCCAAATATCCTTGGCTTATGATCATTTCAGTCACTAAGAGAAATGCATACATCATATAAGACTCGTTCAAGCACTGAGTGATCTGATGCAACATATGCTCTAATTGATGCAAAGACTTAACAACACATATCAAAACAAACCCAACTTTTGCAAGCATCAATTCAAGCATCACACATGCATTAATCATGGACCACAAGTGGACTTCTAGTTTATTTCAATCAATTCATTTAATCGAAATCCATTGACTCTTCTGGTATCAACAAAGCATTAGTTCCCCTGGCAACCGGTATCGTCCCGATCTCATTATTAGGACGGCATCCAAGGTGACCCCAAGGCATTGGCCTCACCCGGGCTGGCATCGTCTACGATCTCAATATCGAGACGGTAGAGGATTTACCCCAGGCAATGGCTTGGCATACCCCAAGGTTGGCAGTAAAAGTCCATTGTGTGTCCATGCATTCAAACATCAATCAATTCATTGTTATTTGAATCATTAGTCGAATGAAAGGCGTGAAGGCATGCCATACAAAATGAATCAATAACTTTTTTGTGCCCTATTAAACTAGACTCATGTTGGATACGATTGGGCTCGTGGTTTTGACTTGGAATTGTTCATTCCGACTTCTGCATCGACCTGATGCTTATCTCAAGTAACAACATGCTTCGATATTGTTCAGAGATCAAGTGTAGTTTGTGCACCCACCTTGGCACACGTCCAAATTGTTGAGACATTTCCTTGCCATCTGAGTGTGCTTGACACCCACTCAATACCATGATTTACTTGATACAAAGACAAGTAATTGAAAACACGCAACAAGCACAACATACAAGCAAACACAAGCAAACGATGACAAGATCCTAAATCGATACATGTAACATATCGCCCTATTGAAAAGTTAGGAAAGTTTACTTACAACTTTTTGGATGTATCTCCAAGATGTTCCATTAGTGACCGAACAGCTCCTAGGGCGGCTTGGTGAGGAAGGCGTGAAAGAGAGAGAAAAGAAGGAGAGGAAAGGAGAGAATGCCCAACCTCAAAATGTGAGGATAGCTCCTCCTATTTATATGCCTCTTCCTCTTAGATTTTTATGCAAACTTATGATTAAGCCTAAAATACGAGTTGGCCTATCTAGCCTCCTTAGTTGGTGCCTATGCTTATTCATATTTAATTATGATTGGTTCACCTATTTGCTTATCCTCAAAGGCTCACTTTAGGCTTATGATGTGCCTATGACCGTAAGAGACACATAAGCTCCTTTGATGCCAATATCTCTTTCTAATTGATTGGGCCTTGCTTTGATTCACCAAGACTATATTTTAGGGTCATCACGGTCTAATCTTTTAGGGGACACTTAAGTGGGCAATTCATCCATGTCATTTATGAACTAAGGTCCAAAGTCATTAAATAAAGTCTAGATATTTTTTACAGCTACTTGGCATGCAAGTTTTCTCCTTCTTTCTTGCAAATAGCATGTGGCATATAATGGATAAAGATGGACTAGGTCAAAAGATTATGGAAGATTCTAGAACTCTAATTATCTCTTGACACTTGTCCAATGATTCGTCCATGCATTAATTGATTTGTGTCAAAATCTCATCCGAGGCAATTATGAGAATAACATAGGATATAGTCTAACTAGAGAAGTCTCTCATATTTGTACATGATCGACAGTTCTATGAGAACCAAAGTTCGTGTTAGAATTTCACTAACTTTTCCTAACTGAGTGCAACTAAGTTAGTGGCCTTCTTAAACTTGCTCATGACCATTTCCGATTTAGATTGGTCCATTGGATGTCTTAAAAATGACATTCGTGGTTGGGCTCGGTCATTTGTCCTAACCGGGTCTTGATCAGGCAGACTAGGTCCAAAGTCAAACATGTCATGCCTTGGTCTATTCAAGATTTATGCCATTGATCCCCATGATCGACCCTCGGTTGTCACTTGGTCATATGGACTTGATCAATCCGCAACTGATTCATTATGAACAGGATAAACCTGTGGATAGTTCATGATTGGAATAGGTTCCATGTGGAACCACCCGCGACTGGTGCATTATACACACATAACTGATCCATGACCATCCTTCGTGTTGATGATGGTGTAGGATCAGTCCATAACTAAACCTCATGATCGAAGGGCCGATTCATGTCCAATGCATAAGTTTTTGCATCCGCGTATCAGTTAATAAGACATCACAATACATGCTAAGTTATGACTTACCGACCCTCACACCCTATTCTCATGGCCTGGAATTGAGGATGTTACATGTATCTTGCTTAGGTTTGATGTTAGGTTCATGGGCTTTGCATGGAATGTCGTGCACAATCCTTGAAGCTTCCATTAAGCAAAAGTTCGAGTAGTGGATCCGCTAGCATGGCTAGTAGAAGTGTTAGAGTGGACGGGATTGTTGTGATTAGCATCCTTTTAGTGTGTAAATATTTTTCTATTGGCGAGATGGGGAAGTTGACCAATGGGTTGGCGGCGAAACTTGGGAGCTCGAGGAATAGGCAAGACACAAATGCCCTCAGTTGTTTGAAAGTTGATGTAAGTCTAAATTTCGAAGTCTAAATTTCTTTTAAAGAGAACAAAATGTAAGAGCTGCTTTTTGACTTGGTCAACTCGGGTGAGCCCTATTTAAATATTAAAGAAAGAAATGAAAATTGATTTGGCCAATAAAGAGAGAAAGGAGGAATGCTCGCTTCTTATAGGCCAAGGGGAGCATGCTAGGAAAGGAAAGGAAAAGAAAAGAGGAGAAGAGAAAAGAAAGAAAAAAGAAGGATGAGAAAGAAAGGAGGTTTTCGCCATGGGAACCTCACCAAACCAATTCAACTTTGATTTGCAATGTTCAGCAAGTGCTTGCACCCCTCGTTCGTCCAATCAGAGTAGTTTTCAAAGTTAGGTCGTATATTTGAAGTTTTGAGAGATTTGAGTTGCAAAGTTTAGTTTTTGAGATGTTGAGCTATAGGATTTTATGGAAATTGTGGATTATGGTGTTGTGGAGCCGTGGGGTTTGACAAAAGTTAGCTTAGAACAATGATTTAGTCAAAGCAAAATTTTACAGTGTGCAAGTTCTGCACTGCGTTTAGGTTTGAAAAATCACTTTAGGTAAAAAATTTGTTAGCGCGTAAGAGTCATTTTATTAGTGCTTAGGCACAATTTAGCTGTTTAATAGTTGAGATATAATTTTACTTTGTTTTAATGTCGATTCTCATTTAATTGTTAGGATTATAGGATCGTCAACTTGTTTTTCTACACGTTGTTTGGTTTGGGCATTTCCAAGTGAGTGGTGCTATCTCTTCAATGAATTTATAAATATATATATATCTTTGAAGTGATAAAGATTTTGCTATCGTACAAGTTATGAAAGCATGTTTGTTGCATAAAAGTCTAGATTGGGCAATTACTACATTTTTAGATTTGTGAATGATTTGAGAATTGTTTTACAAAAGGTATTGTGAAAGGATTTATACATACAAATTATATATATATATATATATATATATATATATATATATCACGAATTGGTTCATAAAATGAATTTGGAAATGATTTAACAAATGCTTTACAAAAAGCATCTCTGGCAAATGAGCGGTGTTGCAAAAAGGTTCTTTATTTTGGTTTGTGAAACCACTTTATGACATTGATTTCTGAATTGGCTTTGTGAATTGTGAAGGAAGCTACTGTGAGTTTTTGTTGGTCTCAATATCGCTATGAGCTCTTGTGGATATGTCTACTAGTTAGGATATCCTTATGAGTCAACCACGGGTAATATATGTGGCCATCTCGTCACAAGGCGTTATGCATGACCATGGTAGATATTTGAGCAGGAGTTTGGCCAATGGATGAACCATTGACATGTGATTTGAGGTTAGTCGACGGCATAGACCATTGATGAGTGTTTTGATGAGGTTGATTAATGGACTAGACCATTAATGTTTGTTATGATGTTATTGATTTAATGAGTGTTTTCAAATATTTATGCAGTTATGTTAAAGCAATATAGCTCATTTTTATCTTGTTTGTGTATTATATATTGGAATTGAGATAAATGAGTTTTGTTAGGCTTTATAAAGTACACAGTAAGTGCTCAATCTATTTAGAAGAGTTGCATTATTTACTGGGCTGTATTAGCTCATTCCATTTATCTTTCATATTCTTCAAGTTTCTCGGTTAGTGGGCATTGGAGCGAGAGCATTATCAACGGGTACTTTTGGGAGTTGGATTTAGGTGATTTGAGGTTATGTCCTTTGAGTGTTAAGACGATCATGTCATTACCCGTATCCCTGTAGGATTTGAAGTGTGACAATCTTAATCCTTTTGTGAGATCGCATGTTGGACCTGATACTCCACACGTGAGAAGAGAAGTACACTAAAGCTGTGACCTCACTACTTACCATTTACACCATATTTTATGTCAAATGAAATTCAATTGGAAAGTTATACCACATTGAGGAGGTAAATCCATGTATATGAAATTGGGATAATTAAATCTTGTGGACTTTACATACAAAATTTTGCTACATGCCAAATCATTTTGATGCACTCGCTAAAGATTTATTGTAAGCGAGGCATCCAATGCTTGTGTCAGTGGAAGATTGATCTGACATGAAAGATCCACCTGTAAAGAAGGGAGGCAATTTTAGGTGAGGAAGGTTTGATTCGCTCCCTAGCATGAGGATGGCCATTGACATAGTAGGCCTAAAATTTAAATCCTCTTCCACGCATAACAACAATATATGAATCAATCTTAGAGATTCATTTCTCGAGCACGATAAGATCAAGTTTGCATCTACTAGCTCTAGGCCTTTCCATTTGTTCCACATTAGCCATCCTTGTCAAAATCCTACCTTCTCTTAATTTCAATTGACAAAAGAAACAGAGATTTTACAACATTTAATGTGGCCCAATTGCAAAAGATGAAAAAACATGTAGTTCACACTCAATACTTGACCATGCTTAAAGTTGTTAAAATCAGAGCTACACTTTCGTTTGCAAAGGATTTCTAGCAGTAAGACCCAAAGTTATAAACATCGAATTTCATTGAAAATAATCCCTCCATAGGTTACTCGGGAGACATGTACCCACCATCAATAATCAACATTAATAAGGAAGAAACAATAATATTTGAGCTAAAAGAAAGCAAACTGAAAGGAAATATAATAGAAGATTAAGGGTATGTTTGGTTCGGTTTTGGGGAATATCTTTGAAAAAAATGCAAAGGGTTTTTGGTTAAAAAGATTTTCCAAAATGCAAGTAGTATTTGGTAAAATGTAGTTTAAAAATACATTAAAAAGCAACTTTAACATAAATCCCATTCAAGAAAAACTACACTTTGTAAAGGATTCTTGCTATTTTTAAAAAATAAAAAACCTTAAACTATTTGACAATGAAACTTGGTTAGTGAGCCAAATTGGCTAGCCTCGTTAGTGGCATGCTAATCACTTGTCGGCTGCTCGACAGCATTTGCATTTGCCCAAAGGGCTTTTGGGGCCTCGAAGGACTTTGCAAATCCTATACCAAATGCACTCTGATCTCTTTTCTCCATTTTAATTATGTGAGAAAATAATATGATCCAGATTTTTATATAATAATGAACTCAATGGAAATGCAAATGGAGCAATTCATCATGTCCGAACGATCCTGTTAGTGTTAGCTTTGATTTGATTGCTTGTGAAGATTCTAGCAAAGCCAAAGTCTGATGTGTTCGGGTTCATCTTGTCATCCAATAGCATGTTGCTCGCTTTCAAACCTCAATGGATGGTCTTGAGTTGAGAATCCACATGCAAATATACAGAAGGCCCATTGTTATTCCTTTAATAATGTGCGCAAGCTTTGTCCAATCTAACTCCTTCCTTTTCACCATATTTGCCTTAGGGTAATTGGAAAATTATATTGATATAGAGTGAACAATGCTTCATAGAGAACACAATAGCTCAATGGATGGAAAGATAGAGCAAAAAAACTGAACCAAATAGGAAGGCATTAAGACTATGGTTCACCAGGTATGCGTAAGCTTTTTGCCTCCCTCTAAGCAGCACCCCAATAGCCTCATTAGATTTTAGTGTTGAACCTTAACAATGAGCATCACTTCATTCTTGGATTGCTCAATGTAAAGAACCACTGGGGTTTGTCCCAGTGGCCACCCTTCCAACTTGAAAGGGGGAGGTGCGGGGTTCGAATCCCCACCTTTTTAGGGGGGTTAGGGTGAGAACGATTTAGTTTTAGGAGTGGGTTTCGACTCCCAAGCCCTGCAGGAGGCAGGACAAAAGTCTGAGAGTGAGCGTTAGAGTAGGAATAGAGTAGGACCGATCAAAAAAGAAAAATGTAAAGACCGGAGGCTGATACTGTATAATATTGTCTGCTTTGGGCCTTTGACCATCGTGACTTAAAAACGTGTTACACAAAGTAGAAAACCCAACCTTATCAACTAGCCTAGGACTTCCCCCATTGGCAATGTGGGACAACAAATATGCGCGTAGCTTTGCCCACTTTTAGGTCACAGTTGCCCACCAGCACAACCTCCTTTGCCATCCTAATGATGCTATCCACCCTCAGGGTCTAGGCTATCACATTTTCCACCCCTTAAGGCATAATGCCCTTGCTATGGCTCCACACACTATCGAGAGTAAGCTTTGATACCAAATGGGCCATGACCCTCCCAAATGTTGCGTGTGACAAATGTATTTTCTATTATTTGTTTTAATAACAAGCGGAAGTACTATAAATACATCACCATACAACATACAAAGAAGATCATCAAACAAATCAAATATTAGACGTAATATCTCATTATGTTAATTTTATATTTACAACTCATAACAATACTCCAAATAACACACAAAATACCAAAAGACCCAGGAATGGTCAATATTACTTAATTTCAACACTATTCTCTTATACCCCTTGTAAGGACTGATGGTTACCACTATATAATATTATTAACTTTAAGCCTTTGGCCCTCACGACTTTAAAATGCATTATATAGAGTAGAGAATTCAAGCGTTCTCAACTCACCTAGGACTTTTCCCCTGGTGATATAGGACAAGAGATATGTGCTTAGCCTTCCCCACTTTTGGGTCAAAGTCGCCCACCGACATGACCTCCCTTGCCATCCTGGTTATGCTGCACACCCTCAGGGTTTAGGTGGTCACATTCTCTACTCCTTGAGGCATAGCGCCCTTATTGTGGTCCCACATGTTGTCAAGAGTCAATTTTAATACCAAACAAGCTGTGATGCCCCAGAATGTCACGCGTGATAAGCATGCTTTCTGAACGTTTTTTTTTTTTTTTTTAATAACAAGTGGAAGCAACACAAATCACCATACAACATACGATAAGATCATCACACAAGTTAAATATTATGCATAATATTTCATTATGTTAATTATATATATATAAGTCATAACAGTATTCTAAACAACACACAAAATACCAAAAGCACTAGAAAGTGTTAGGATCGCCTAACTTCAACACTATCCTCCTATGCCCCTTATAAGCATGGGAGATTACCACCGTATAATATTGTCTATTTTAGGCCTTCGGACCTCATGACTTTAAAATGTGTTATACAGAGTAGAGAACCTAAGTCTTATCAATTAGCATAGGACTCCCTCCCTTGGCAATGTGGAACAGGAAATATGCGCTTAGCCTCGTCCACTTTTGGGTCAAAGTCACCCATGGACACAACCTCCCCTTCCATCATATTTGAACCTTGGATTAAGATCATGAACTTAATGAAATTTGTCTAAGTTGGAGTAATGTGAGAAGTAAGGAATTAAAGTCGACTCAATCTCAATTACAATCACATGATGAGATGATATAGTCATTGTCTAATCTGAGTGGAAGCATAATGGAGAATAATGTGCAAAGTGTACAATCTTCAGTATGACGAACAAGTCATAGAAGTATTCCTTATCGATGTTTTGACATTGAAGGGAAAACTTTCATGGTAACTCCACGAGATGAAGAAGAGTCAAGGAATGTAAATGAGAAATTTCTCTAATAAGGAAAAATGGAGTCAATGAAGTCAAACCGTATTTGAGAACTTGTTGATTTTCCAAAAGTACGTAAAGCCATTAAGAACAAGTGCATTCTTAAAATAAAATGTAAAGCTAATGGCTTAATAGAGAAATATAAGGCTCGCATTGTGGCAAAATGATATAATTAATAGGAAAGAATTGATTATAAGGAAACATTTTCTCATGTATTGAGATTTACCTTAATACGCCTTATTTTGGCAATAGTGGCTAGTATGGAACTTGAATTACATCAAATGGATGTAAATGTTGCATTTCTCAATGGAGAACTAAACGAAGAAATTTATATGGAATAAATTGTTGGTTTCTTCGAACAGCTAAGAATAAAAGGTATGTCGATTTTTGATATCTATATATCTTTAACTAGTTATCGAGACAATAATATATACATTTTTCATAATGTTATAATGGCGTATGATTTTATTATGATTGATGCGGATTACTCGGTATATATCAAAAGATTCAAAATCAATTAGTGATCATATCATTATATATTGATGATATACTGATTACCGAAAGTAATATGGAGTTTGTTAATATTATTAAGAGTTGGTCATCTTTTAATTTTGAGATGAAAGATATGGGGGAGACTGTATATATTCTTGGAGTTAAGATTTTAAGGAATTGTTCAAAGAGATCATTGTCCATTTTGCAAGAGACCCATATAAATAATGTTCTTAAACGATTTCGTATGCAAGACTACAAACTTATAGATACTTCAATTGGCAAAGGTGAAGAATTGAGCTATAGATTATGGCTAAAGACTCCATAAGAAAATGAATGAACAAATGCAATGCGTTTCTTATGCTAGTATTGTTAGAAAGTTATACGCTATGATGTGTAGAAGACTTGATATATGTTTTGTAGTTAGAATAGTAAGTAGGTACCAATCCAATTCAGGTCAAATACATTGGATAGCCGTTAAAAGAATATTTAGGTATCTAAAGAAAATTGTTGATTATACGATGAATTATTAAAGAAATCTGCGATTTGAAGGCTATTTAGATACTGATTGGGGAGGAGATTTTGATGAAATGAAATTTACCTCTAGATTTGTTTTTTTTTTTATTGAATATTGGCATCATATCTTGGAACGGTAAGAAACAAATGTGTATAGCCTTGTCTACGACGGAAGCCAAATTTATGGCATTATCAGCAGCTGTCCAATAAGACGTGGCTTAAGAAATTCTTGGATCATTTGGGTGTTACTAAGAATGCTGCAAATTTGTTATTTGTTAACTATGATAGGCAAGTAGCGATAACACACACCAAAGATTTGAAATATCATAGTAAGATCAAACATATAGATATTAAGTACAACTTTGTCTAGGATATGGTTACACAAAAAGATGTGAATTTGTAGTAAATATTTATACATAGAATGATAGCAGACCCTATAACGAAGCCAATACCTACAGATATCGTATGAAGTCATGTAAAATCTCTAGGACTCTGTAGAATATGATATACTGAATATTGTAATTTCCCTAAATGTTCTTTTTTAATGATGTTATCTTTCATTATTAATACCTATAAATTTTTTGTTTGGCGTTTATACATCTTAATATTTAGTGCATTTATAAAATTGAGAAAGTATGTCAGATAAATAAGATATTAGTCCACTTACATAGGTAATCACCTCCATTTGCTATGTGATAAATAGAGATGAGATAGTTTTTAAGCTTATTATATAGATGATAATTGAGAGCTCAAGTTTAAAATAAAAATGTCACCTTAACTAAGTTTTGAGATGACAAGTAAAATAACTCACATATTTTATTTTATCTATCTTTAATGCCTGGATTCTTTAAAAGAGTATATATGTGAAATTAAGTTAGACATTAGGTATATATAAACTATCATCTATATGATATTGGAAGTGAAGACATATGCTCAAAGGAAAAGGGTTAATACTATAATACGTATTTCATACTACGTATGCTTGAGACAACCAATAAGAGTAGCAAAAGTTTTAATTTCAACTTTTATGTCGTGTGAAATTTTGAGAGAAATAGTTCATTAATTGAGTGCTCTCATGACTCTTACTTGTTCTTAAGATTTTTATATAATATTTGCTATTTTAGAATGTTGCCAATGATTATGAATTGATTCGATATAATGTGACATTTCTATAAAAGCAAATTGAACTGAAATTAAGAGTCTTAAGGAGAGGAAAATCAAGTTTGGGATATCACATTTTAGTTTTGTATTCATTAATCGACCAATTATTTTGGGATAATTATAATTGTGAATACAATATATCATAATTAAAAAGAGATCGAGAGAGATAAATATATATATATATATATATGTGATCGATTGATCTAGGGTACTGTATACTATATTTACTCGAAAACATAATGCTCATTTTGAGTTGTTATAAATCCTTAACAAATGTATAGTAATAGACTCTTGAAGTATGTTGGTCGCAAAGATTATTTACTAATATGAATGATGCAGAGAGGAGAATGAAGAGTTCGTTAAGCCCACCATGTGCAAGTAAGAGATGATGGATTTTTTATTTGATGGACTAAGCCAATGGTGAAGGTTTTTTTTTTATTTAATGGGCCAAGCCAAGCCCCTATGCCCATATTGGGCCAAACCAGACCCATAAAGGAAGCTCTCATAAGAGAGAGAGCAATTATTCGTTAAGTAAAAATAACTGCTATATAAAAAGAAAAAGGAAAAGGGGAACTTAACTTAATAGGATAGGATATCCATTTTCTCCTTTGACAACAGTGTATTTGTTAGGGAAATCCCTAATGATGTTTTGAAGATGACAAAATAAATCAAAGGCTACTAACATGTTTAATGGTTAAGGAATAGACCATGCAGATGATAGAACATGTAAAGGATATTGTCAAAGTGTGAAGACGACCCGGAAGACCGAACGTAACACATGTCCAAAGTATATTATGAAGATTTCCAGACTTCTGTGTCAAAGTCTGAAGACTGCCGTGTCAAAGTTTGAAGATTGCCAGACTTTAGTGTCAAAGTATGTTCTACATCAGAAGTCTGCTCACTCTGACAAATTTCAAACGAACGTGAATGATGAACCGTAAGACGACTCTATGCTGAAGCTGAACTGGGTACAGACCTTAAAGCTAAATCTGTTCAGAAGCAGATATGTTCAGACCCAGATTGTAAAGTCTACAGACTCAGATTGTAAAGTCTATTGCTCTCAGACTTTACATCCAGATTCGATGAATCATAACTCAAGCCCAATCATACAACGGCTAGTGATCTGGTTTGGATTCCACATTAAGATTGATTTGATTGATTCAATCTAATTGATTGGCGATTGGATCTTGAAGACAAGAACTTTCTATACGAAGAAGTTTTACTTATGGAAACCAAGATTTCGTTTGTATGGGCGATCGTAATCAATTTGAGATTTTACCTTTGTCACTCAACGGCTACCAAATATTCTAGATACAGAGCTGTCCAATGTGTATATTGGAAGACGATTCTCCGGGATGCTGTCCAACGACTAGTTTGGAAGTGGAGGAGTATTTAAGGAGATGAAGGACCGATGAGCAAGTAAGAGACGGAGCGTAGAATTTATAATTCCAAAGTCTGAGCGACTTTCGATCATATACTCGTCTCTTGAGAGCTTAAACGTTTGTAATCGTGAGAGAAATACCAAAAGAGTGACTTAGTGAGATAGTGTGATCTACTACTAAGTGTTTGCACTCAAAGTTGTAATCTCTTGTTGATTGCATAGTGGAATCCAGCCAAGAAGGCTATTAGCGTGGGAGAGTGGACGTAGGCTTGAAATAAGCCGAACCACTATAAATCTTGTGTTCTTATTCTCTTCCCTAACTCCTTTATTTTGTTCATACTAGCACTCTCAATTGGTATCAGAGCCAAGTGCTCGGTTTATAAAAGTGTTTTTACTTTTGAGCTAAAGATTCTTTATGGCTAGTATATTGGCACCGGGACTTATGAAATGGCAAAGTAACACAAGGCCACCATATTTCGATGGAAGAAAATACAAGCATAATGGCCAGAAAAGAACAAAAAAAGAAGAAGATGATGATCAAGAAAATTTATGCTTGATGGAACATTCGAAATCTGAGTCTGACTCAGACACAGACTCAGAATCAGAGTCTGACTCAGGCACAGACTCAAAATCCGAAGAGGAAATCGAGGGGGAGAAATCGAATCCAAAAGAAAAAGGAAAAGAATCGTGATCATCTAAAAAAGGCAACAAATTGAGGGGGAGCTTTGATCAATTATGGAAAAATCTTTTTGGATTGATTGTGATCTTATTATGAATGGAAGGAAAGGTAAATGTGTCAGAATTTGTTCAAAAAATCCGGTTAGTGCATCTTTTATTACCTTTTGTCATTAACAAATCTCTTACTGATATTATCATTTTATTATGACAAAAAGTGTACGTGAATTTCATGATGCATCCGTGATTTTTATTGGATATTTGCTGATATATATGATCGAAGTGAGCTATATTGCATATTTTTAATATTCGATTTACCTTATAAAAGCTGATTTTTGGAAATTGTGATTCATGCAAGATATTTGTTATCATTCTCTATGTGATACTTTTTCATTATTATCGCTTATTGATTATGACAAAAAGGGGGAGAAGATATGAATATGCATATGTGCTGATTGGTTGATATTATCTATGGCATAATATTGAGCTGCGACTATTTTTCTATATATTGTTATGCTCAATCTATTTGTTATCTTATGATATCATTTGATTTAAATTAATATTTTTAAAAGCGTGTTTACAAATCTGCATATTCAGAGATTGTTTTGTCATCATCAAAAAGGGGGAGATTGTTAGGAAAATCCCTTATGATGTTTTGAAGATGACAAAATAAATCAAAGGCTACTAACATGTTTAATAATTAAGTAATAAACTATGCAAATGATAGAACATGTAAAGGATATTGTCAAAGTGTGAAGAGGACCAGAAGACTGAACGTAACACATGTCCAAAGTACATTCTGAAAATTTCCAGACTTCTGTGTCAAAGTCTGAAGACTGCCGTGTCAAAGTTTGAAAACTGCCAGACTTTAGTGTCAAAGTATGTTCTACATCAGAAGTCTGCTCACTCTGACAAATTTCAGACTGAACGTGAATGATGAACCGGAAGACGAGACTCTATGCTTAAGCTAAACTGGTACAGACCTTAAAGCTAAATCTGTTCAAAAGCAGATATGTTCAGACCCAGATTGTAAAGTCTACAGACTCAGATTGTAAAGTCTATTGCTCTCAGACTTTACATCCAGATTCGATGAATCGTAACTCAAGCCCAATCATACAACGGCTAGTGATCTGGTTTGGATTCCACATCAAGATTGATTTGATTGATTCAATCTAATTGATTGGCGATTGGATCTTGAAGACAAGAACTTTCTATACGAAGAAGCTTTACCTATGGAAACCAAGATTTCGTTTGTATGGGCGATTGTAATCAATTTGGGATTTTACCTTTGTCACTCAACGGCTACCAAATATTCTAGATACAGAGCTGTCCAATGTGTATATTGGAAGACGATTCTCCGGGATGCTGTCCAACGACTAGTTTGGAAGTGGAGGAGTATTTAAGGAGATGAAGGACCGATGAGCAAGTAAGAGACGGAGCGTAGAATTTATAATTCCAAAGTCTGAGCGACTTTCGATCATATACTTGTCTCTTGAGAGCTTAAACGTTTGTAATCGTGAGAGAAATACCAAAAGAGTGACTTAGTGAGATAGTGTGATCTACTACTAAGTGTTTGCACTCGAAGTTGTAATCTCTTGTTGATTGCATAGTGGAATCCAGCCAAGAAGGCTGTTAGCGTGGGAGAGTGGACGTAGGCTTGAAATAAGCCGAACCACTATAAATCTTGTGTTCTTATTCTCTTCCCTAACT
Organism: Eucalyptus grandis; assembly: GCF_016545825.1. Taxonomy (NCBI): domain Eukaryota; kingdom Viridiplantae; phylum Streptophyta; class Magnoliopsida; order Myrtales; family Myrtaceae; genus Eucalyptus; species Eucalyptus grandis. The sequence continues at coordinate 10,321,636 of NC_052615.1, forward strand.
CCTTTATTTTGTTCATACTAGCACTCTCAATTGGTATCAGAACCGAGTGCTCGGTTTATAAAAGTGTTTTTACTTTTGAGCTAAAGATTCTTTATGGCTAGTATATTGGCACCGGGACTTATGGAATGGCAAAGTAACACAAGGCCACCATATTTCGATGGAAGAAAATACAAGCATAATGGCCAGAAAAGAACAAAAAAAGAAGAAGATGATGATCAAGAAAATTTATGCTTGATGGAACATTCAAAATCTGAGTCTGACTCAGACACAGACTCAGAATCAGAGTCTGACTCAGGCACAGACTCAAAATCCGATGAGGAAATCGAGGGGGAGAAATCGAATCCAAAAGAAAAGGAAAAGAACCGTGATCATCTCAAAAAGGCAACAAATTGAGGGGGAGCTTTGATCAATTATGGAAAAATCTTTTTGGATTGATTGTGATCTTATTATGAATGGAATGAAAGGTAAATGTGTCAGAATTTGTTCAAAAAATCCGGTTAGTGCATCTTTTATTACCTTTTGTCATTAACAAATCTCTTACTGATATTATCATTTTATTATGACAAAAAGTGTACGTGAATTTCATGATGCATCCGTGATTTTTATTGGATATTTGCTGATATATATGATCAAAGTCAGCTATATTGCATATTTTTAATATTCGATTTACCTTATAAAAGCTGATTTTTGGAAATTGTGATTCATGCAAGATATTTGTTATCATTCTCTATGTGATACTTTTTCATTATTATCGCTTTTTGATTATGACAAAAAGGGGGAGAAGATATGAATATGCATATGTGCTGATTGGTTGATATTATCTATGGTATAATATTGAGCTGCGACTATTTTTTTATATATTGTTATGCTCAATCTATTTGTTATCTTATGATATCCTTTGATTTAAATTAATATTTTTAAAAGCGTGTTTACAAATCTGCATATTCAGAGATTGTTTTGTCATCATCAAAAAGGGGGAGATTGTTAGGAAAATCCCTTATGATGTTTTGAAGATGACAAAATAAATCAAAGGCTACTAACATGTTTAATGGTTAAGTAATAAACCATGCAGATGATAGAACATGTAAAGGATATTGTCAAAGTGTGAAGACGACCAGAAGACTGAACGTAACACATGTCCAAAGTACATTCTGAAGATTTCCAGACTTCTGTGTCAAAGTCTGAAGACTGCCGTGTCAAAGTTTGAAGACTGCCAGACTTTAGTGTCAAAGTATGTTCTACATCAGAAGTCTGCTCACTCTGACAAATTTCAGACTGAACGTGAATGATGAACCAGAAGACAGACTCTATGCTGAAGCTAAACTGGGTACAGACCTTAAAGCTAAATCTGTTCAAAAGCAGATATGTTCAGACCCAGATTGTAAAGTCTACAGACTCAGATTGTAAAGTCTATTGCTCTCAGACTTTACATCCAGATTCGATGAATCGTAACTCAAGCCCAATCATACAACGGCTAGTGATCTGATTTGGATTCCACATCAAGATTGATTTGATTGATTCAATCTAATTGATTGGCGATTGGATCTTGAAGACAAGAACTTTCTATACGAAGAAGCTTTACTTATGGAAACCAAGATTTCGTTTGTATGGGCGATTGTAATCAATTTGGGATTTTACCTTTGTCACTCAACGGCTACCAAATATTCTAGATACGAGCTGTCCAATGTGTATATTGGAAGACGATTCTCCGAGATGCTGTCCAACGACTAGTTTGGAAGTGGAGGAGTATTTAAGGAGATGAAGGACCGATGAGCAAGTAAGAGACGGAGCGTAGAATTTATAATTCCAAAGTCTGAGCGACTTTCGATCATATACTTGTCTCTTGAGAGCTTAAACGTTTGTAATCGTGAGAGAAATACCAAAAGAGTGACTTAGTGAGATAGTGTGATCTACTACTAAGTGTTTGCACTCGAAGTTGTAATCTCTTGTTGATTGCATAGTGGAATATAGCCAAGAAGGCTGTTAGCGTGGGAGAGTGGACGTAGGCTTGAAATAAGCCGAACCACTATAAATTTTGTGTTCTTATTCTCTTCCCTAACTCCTTTATTTTGTTCATACTAGCACTCACAGTATTCTCTCTTGAAGAATGGAACTGCAAAGCATCGATCAATCCCTCTAAGACTACAACAAGTGCTTAATTTATGGTAAATAAGGTACGTCTATTTTCGTAATGTCTTTTTCAATCGGTGTTACATATATCATCGGATCTGTTTTTGCGTTTGTTTTTGGTATCCATTCGTTTGAGTATCAATTCGTTTTCATAAATTTGTTTCCTTCAGATAGTTCCATGCAAGGTAACGTATAAAAATAGGCTTATATTAAAAGGATTTTACTACCATAACAGTTTTTAAAATAAACATTACAAACTTAACACTGAAACTAAAATCATAATGAAAAGAGATCACTTCGAAAGGAGAAGCTTCGGATGAAAGTTTGACAGAATTTTCGCATATCTCGAGCGCCTTCTCTTCCCTCCAACAGTTACTAGAATTCACGCGCCTACTTCATTGAGGTCTCTCAAGCTCCATTGATTTCCTTCATTTCGCACTATCATAGCAGCTTCTATGCTAAGAAACGTTTCACATATTTTCGCCTTCAGTTATTTTCAGCCCAGTTACTCATCTCCGTGACCAAATGACAAACCAGATTGTACCAGTTGTATTTGACTTGATTTTTAGCATTTGGGATGGAATATACTTTAACTGGTATGACTATATTTTGCACGAAAAAAAAGTTGATTTAATATGACGAGTTTCCAGATGGGATGGGTTGATAGCATTGTCGTTGAAGGCTGTGGAGGTGGCTTGGTGACGAAAGCAATGGCGGGTTACTCATTTGTGTGCTGACCATGGCAACTGAGAGAGGCAAAAAAGTAGTGCTTTACTTTTATAAGGATGATGATGATGATGGATTGATAAGGTATTCCACTTTGGATTCATGCTATATGTTTCACTAGTAAAATTTGTCCATCCACTAGTAAACCTGTGCGAGTCAAATTGACATCTATTCTCTCCGGATGATGATATGCAGACATGAAAATAGTGCTTCTTGGCACAAGCATAACATCTGTGACACAAGTTCCATTAGTGATGGCTTTGATGAGGAATTGCACTTTTGGCTTATGCCATGTTTCACTAGCAAATATGTCCATTTACTAAGAATATAGAGCGAGTGAAATTAACATTCAATCTCTCTCGATGATGATATGTAGACATGAAAATAGCACTTCTTGGTGATATAACAGTAGGCCACATTACCAATTCGAAAAGCTGGTTCGGAGTATTATTATGTGGCCAAGTCAGGAAATCCATTTAGTTTTTTTTTTTTTTTCTTTCAACCTCAGGGTTGCTTTCTAATTTTGTAATTAACCATTTATCTTCGGATTTTTTCCACTGATTAGGGTTACCCAACGTTTTGTTCGAGGAGGGCAGTTCCCATAATTAACCCGTAATTATATTGAGAGTTCTTTTTTGTACTTTTTAGAGAATGGTTGTGATTGTGAGTGTCATTTTGCTAATTGTTTTCAACTGCTGCGATCGTTATCATTGCCGGCGACGTCCTTGACAATCCTACGCACGTGGAAGTCACCCATTTACCGAAATTCTTCTTCTAGAAAAGCCAACTTATCATGTCACCTCCAATGGGAAATGCAAAATATGTTAAGGTCTCATACGTACCCCTAAAGCATTTGCTGGACATTGTTCCACGAAATGGAACAACAAACGTGGGACAAGCAGCATAAGATATACAAAAAGCACAGGGGTCCTCTCCATCATTTCAGAAAGAGAAGGTCTATATAATGACGATGGAAATGAGACAAATATGTACCTCGAAACTAGCAAGTATCAATGCTTTCACCAACAAGATGGCCCGATGGAAACGAGACAAATATGTACCTTGAAACTAGCAAGCATCGATCCTTTCGCCAACAAGATGGCCCGATGGAAACGAGATAAATATGTACCTCAAAACTAGCAAGTATCGATGCTTTCACCAACAAGATGGCCCGAAAGAAAAACTGAACTGCTAATTCTCCACTAAGTTCTTGGAAACATGGTGAAGTAAACTAATATCAACATTCCCATGTTTAATTTGGACAATGTTCCGGCGTTTGTTTTGTTATCTTCTCTGGGTCAATCCACGGGTTGGGGTCAACCCCTCCCTCCAACACAAAATGATCTTAGCCATAGTGAAAGAAACGTTATGATAAAATATTCAAATATTAAATCACATCTTCATCTTATAACTTACGTTTTAAAAATAATTGACAATAGTCCCACAAAATCTCTCATTCTATGAAAGTAAGGAGGTAATGAGTTTGAATTTTCTTAAACACTTATTTGTTTTCCCAATGAAATATTTTTACACTTAATATTAGGCAAAAAAGACCAGACTAAACATGAGGTGGAACGATAGAATATTTAAATATTAAATTACGCTTTAATTTAACGGCTTAAACTTTTTTGCAAAATCTCACACTATATATACCCCACCTAAAGTTCTCTTTTATTCATCATCATACAAAGCCTAGAAAAATAGTTTAACCGCAGACAACCATCTGTAATTGGTGTTGAAGCAATGGCTTTATCACTTGCAGGGAAATTCTCTCTTTGCTTGGTACTAATGTCGGCTTCATGGGCTTTGCTTGCAGCGTCTCGTCCATTACCTGAAGCTTCCATTCAGCAGAAATTTGAGCAATGGATGGCTGACCATGGACGCATTTACCCAGACAATGAAGAGAAGGGCAAGCGTCTTGAGATCTTTGCAGACAATATGCAATTCATTGAAGATTTCAATCGTGCTGGGAATCGCTCTTTCAAGCTGGGCTTGAACACGTTTTCAGACCGAACCGTCGATGAATTCCGTGAGCTTAGTACTGGATTGGTGTTGCCATCGACTCTCCGCCTGAGACCGACGCCGTTCATGCATGCAAACATTACCCACGTCCCTGATAGCATGGATTGGGTTGCAAAAGGAGCCGTAAACGCCATAAAAGATCAAGGTCCATGTGGTAAGAGTTAGAAAACCTTACCTTTTGTACTTCCATCATATGCATGCGTATCATTTCCTCATACACGTGACAACTCAAATTGAGTAAGATGAAAAATATCATATGAGGAAGTAATAGAATCATATCACAGGGGTATGAAATAAATTAAACTCAAATATTATCTATAATTTTTAGCCATGAATTATTATGGGACCGTTGACGGATGTGCAGGCTCTTGTTGGGCCTTCTCAGCGGTAGCGGCAATAGAATCGATTACCCAGATCAAGACTGGTAAGTTACTGGAACTATCAGAGCAACAATTGGTAGACTGTACTATCGAAAACTATGGCTGCAGTGGGGGTTGGATGGACACCGCGTTCGACTACATAATACAAAATGGAGGCATCTCCTCTGAAACTAACTATCCCTACGATGCATCGGACGGAACATGCAATGCTCACATGGCGTCCCTGAGCGTGGCCAAAATTGTGGGTTATGAGGATGTCCCTGCCAACAATGAGGGAGAGATCTTAAAGGCCGTGGCGATGCAACCGGTCTCGGTCGCCCTCGACGGCAGTGGGCAAGAATTCCAGTTATACTCAAGCGGTGTTTTCAATGGGAACTGCGGGACCAACATGTCCCACGCTGTGGCGATTGTAGGCTACGGGACAGCTGAGGATGGCACCAAATATTGGAAGATCAGGAACTCCTGGGGGAAGACGTGGGGCGAAGCTGGCTATATGAGGATTCAAAGAGATTATGCTCAACCAGAAGGATTATGTGGACTTGCCATGCATGCTTCTTATCCTGTTGTCTAATTAACAATCGATTAAGATTTACCAGTGTTGAATTGATGCGTTAATATCGCACAAATGCAATTATATGATGAAGTAATCCATCATGGAAGTTTATTAAGTTATCTAATGTTACCCGTTCCAAAAGTCAAGCCTATTTTCTGGCCTTTGACGTTGAGTTCTAAGGAGAGTTTTGATTAGCAGAAACTGAGGGAAATTTGAACAAGTTCATGCCATTTTTCATTAGCAGAATCACCACAGTCACGAAATGAAATGCTTAGACGAAAAGAAAATTTCATGTAATGGACAGTGGTGTAATTTGATGATTTAATCACCAGGCTTCTACAAGGTGAACTCAGCAAATCTGTTTTATGTCTACACTTGCAATACGCGAACCGATTGCTCCATCAAATCTACTTACTGGAACTAGTGGATCTCAATGAAGAGAACTGCAATCAATGATATGCGTAACAATGGTACATGTTGCATTTTGCCTCTTATAAATGATCAAAACAACAATCAAGGGCGTTTCCCCCTTCTCGAGTTGGACTTGGGGAGGAGGCCCCATTATCCTTCCGCACGTCTGTGATTCAGAGCTTCTCTTCCACTCGATTCTCATCCTCAGCAAAAAGCCACGAGTCCTAGCCAGTGACTTCCTTGAACTGTTTGTTCAGCACAAAGATCTTCCCGAGCTCTCATCACCAGGCGGTAGACGGCAGCGAGCAGGAATTTCAGTGGTATGCGAGTGGCATTTTCAACGGGAACCGTGGGATCGAGATGACCCATGCCGTCGTGATCAGGAACTTGTGGGGTAGACATGGGGTTGAAGATGGCTACATAAGGATTCCAGAAGATTTTGAGCAAGCAGGACTATGTGGACTCGCCATTTATCCTTCTTATCCTGCTATCTAACTGACATTAGCGTGTATTGCCTCAAAAGCATTAATAGGAGACATATGTCCTCATGATTTTTCCGCGAAATAATCGCTAAATCTCATCAAGAATTAAATAAATTTTATCACAATTATATTATACCGATGAATTACTTCAAGATGTAATTCACGAGCAAAGAACACTTCGTGGGTCTTGCATGTTACTGGCTCGCACGACAAATATGACACTTACAAGACAATAATAAAATCCGAAGAACACTATTTATAAGAGGAAACGTGACAGCCCCGTCAAACTGACTCCGACATGTTAACTGGTATCTGTGTTCACTTCTGCATCTCAATTTGATTAGTCAACTAATCCAATTCGGACATTCCTTAATGTCCGATCCTAGATTGTCTGCATTATATGCCCTGGACATCACGGATTGTAATTTTGGCTCACATTTTGTCTTATAGATTTAAATTCGAGATATAATTTTAATAATGAAAATAAAAATAATAGTCAATCAATTAGGAAAGAAAAAGTCCAACCAATGACAAGTGAAACCAGACAAAATAAGGACCCGAAACATGACAAAGTAAGGACCTTTACATCAATAAGTTCTACCAGTTAAAATATAATGTTAATATGAAATGTACCATTACTTTGACAGGATAATTATAAAAAAAATTGCAATCCTATTGTATCTTTTTTTTTTTTTTAATTTAGTCACAATTCTTTCAAATTGACCAATTTAATCTTAAACTTATTAACGATTTGGCAATATAGTCCATTAGGCCAATTTTAGCCGGAAATCACTAACGTGGACGCTAACCATGTTATATAACTTGACTAGAACTAATATTAATACTTTTCTTCTCTTCTCCTTCTTTTCTTTTGGTCTTTCACTATGGCCGGCAAGCTCCAATGAACCTCACTGGTCACTAGCAAGGGTTGCAGCCGTTGCTTAACCTTGCCCGTGACCACGATGGCCTTGCCTAGATGTAGGCAAGGCCATGTGAGGGCCATGACCCTCACTAGTGACTGGTGATGGTTTTGCAACCCTTAACCAATGGTCAGCAAGCTTTGACATAGTGAAAAAAAGAAAAAAGAAAAAGAGAAGAAAAGAAAAAAAATTGGAATAACATTAAAAATTATCTACGTTATCAATTTAGGCCAAATTTGGTCTGGTGGACTACATTAATAAATTGTCAAAAGTTTTAAGATTAAATTGACTATATTAAAAAATTTATGATCAAATTGATACATGTACATTAGATTTAGAACTTTTTTGATAATTTTCCCTTACTTTGACCAAGGCCTTCAAATTTCCAAACATTTCTTAAACATAGACAAAGAGATGGTTGTTGTAGAAGTCCCAATTGCTGATGAGACTTGAAACTTCTTCGTATAGGTATTGGTAATGCTCCAAAAGTAATCTAAACACTCCACCAAATTCTTAAGTACTCAATGATATATTAAGTTAATCTCTTGATTTTTAATTCAAGGGTTTAATCCAAGGATAAGGGTCAACCTTCCTTCCGACGCTAATAGTGTGTCCGAACTAGGAAATGCTTAATGCGTAAACATGTACATATACCATAGCTCGTTACTTTTTCTCTTCATCATCTCCCAAGCTAGAGAAACATAGCCATGGCTTTATCATTTGCTGGAAACTTATCTCTTTGCCTAGGGTTCTTGTTATGTTCATGGGCTCTACATGCAACACCCCGCACACTCCCCGAAGCTTCCACTGAGCAAAAGTTTGAGCAGTGGATCCATAAGCATGGACGCACTTACGTAGACGGTGCAATAAGATGAATCGTTTCAAGATATATGTAGACAATTTGCGGTTCATTGAAGATTTCAATCACGCTGGGAATCGCACTTTTAAGTTGGGTTTGAACGCATTCTCAGACCTAACCATCGAGGAATTCCTTGCGATTCATACTGGATTGTCATTGCCCCCAGTTCGTCGAAATTCCCCTAGGACGATGTCATTGCTGCGTGCTAATGTCACCGACGTCCCTGATAGCATAGACTGGGTGGAGAAAGGAGCTGTGAATGCTATAAAAAACCAAGGTCCATGTGGTAAGAATTGCAATTGGACTATTTTTCTCGCCTTCCATTGAACTCAAGTGTACAATTTTCTCATTCTCGGTACGACTTGAATTGAGTGAGACTAATAAATATCAGGGAAATTACCAAAAAAATCATAAACATACTGCATTTATGTCAATTCAGTTTTAAATATTTCAATCATTCCAATTTAGTCCTAAATCTTTTCATGTTTTGCCAATTGAGTCTAGACATTTTTTATATGACACTATTATAAACATTTTATTTATTTATTTTAAATTTTGTTTGTTTTCTCTTTTCTTTACTTTTTTTTTTATTCACAGCCAACAAGGGTTGCTGGCCCCATCTGGTCCTCGCCTGTGGCACCTTAAGTCCAAACAAAAAAATTGAGTAAAGAAAAAAAAAGATTATTAAAAGATTATTAAAAAATGACAACGTCATTGCTAGCCAAATCACATAAGATTACTAGCGTCTACGCTAGCCATTTCCATCCTAAATTGGTCAGATAGACTTAATTAATAAAACATAAAAAGATTTAAAATAAAATTGATATATTAAAAGGTTTATGACTGAATCAGCACAATAAGTTTAGGAAATTTTTGGTTTTTTTTTCCAATAGAATCACATTATAGGGGTATGTAATGGAATAAACTCGAAGCGCATGACTGTCTAGCCATGAATCATTCTATTTCCTACTCAAATCAGATAACTACATCGTTGAGGGATTTGCAGGTTGTTGCTGGGCTTTCTCAACTATAGCGGCTGTAGAATCAATTACTCAAATCAAGACTGGTAACTTGCCAGAACTATACGAGCAACAATTGGTCGATTGTACTAGCCGAAACAATGGTTGTAATGGTGGTTGGATGGACACTACGTTTGAGTATATAGTACAGAATGGAGGCATAACCTCAGAAGCTAACTACCCATACCAAAAAGCAGATGGAACGTGCGACACTAGCGCAGCATCCTCGATTGAGGCCACCGTCACGAGTTATAAGGATGTTCCCACCAACAATGAGGGGGAACTGTTAAAGGCTGTGGCAATGCAACCGGTTTCGATAGCCCTAGACGCTAGCGGGCAGGAACTCCAATCGTACTCAAGCGGCATCTTCAATGGGGACTGCGGGACTGCGATGACTCATGCCGTCACCATAGTTGGGTACGGAACAACCGAGGATGGCACCAAATATTGGAAGATTAGGAATTCTTGGGGAGAGACATGGGGTTAAGCTGGCTACATGAGGATTCAAAGAGATTTTGGCCAGCCAGAAGGGCTACGTGGTCTTGCTATGCATCCTTCTTATCCTGTTGTGTGAGTGACTAGTATCATCTGGTCATTCGGAACCTTCTATCTTACCAAATTCATGCGTAAATATCCGGAAAATGCTATGGCCATTGGTGTGTCCAAAGATTGTACTTAAATGATGAAGTTATCTATAGTGGAAACTTAACTTGTCCATCGGTATCCAGCATTAAAATTAAGCAACCAAACTTTTCCAGGCTGGGGTGCAACTTTTGTTAGTAGCATCTGATGGAATCTTGAACAAGTCTATGCTATCGTCTCCCATTCCTAGGACGCGGAGTGAGATGTATAAGATTTACAGAGATCTTTGGTGCCATCTTGTTTGTTTGAAAACCGGCAAACTTTTAACCAGTTGCCAATTCAACTCGAATTTCGCTTATTAACCCGGCTTGGATCTTTTGATTAGTGGACCCAAGTTGCATCAAGTGATCCTAAATACTGAGACAAAAATCAAATAGATGTGTGTAATGTGAAATTGCAGCCGCTCCATCATCTCTTTCATTAAATTGCTATGTGTGAGAAAAACTAGATGGTAGGTATCATGCCAGCAACACACAAGGAAGAAGGTAACCTGCAACCCCACCGTGATTGGCCTAGTCAGTCTTACAGCAACGGTCAGCCAAGCGACCACAGGCCAACCTCTACCGTGGCTTGGTTGGTGAGGGTTAGACAATCATTAGCGAATAAGTTTGCAAACAAAGCTGCATTGTGCACTCACGCTTGGCTGATGAGTTACATAGCATCGTACAGGACTTTAACCTGTAATGCTGTTTCAAGGGCTAGATAGAAGAATAGCTATCTCTTATATGTCGCGTTGCTCACGCGACACCAACTGCGCGTCACCACGTAATTGTTCCTTTCAGATGACATGACATTGGCATTTTGACAGAAGATATAAGACGGGTGAGGTGATGGAAGAGCCAACATCACACAAATGGAGACTACTAAGGCTCGTTACCCAGATAACCACAGAGGAATTATTCCTGAAATACAATGAAAGAGTCACCCGTTTCATAGAGGCTACACCCAGCAAACCATCAATTATATTTTGAATCACAAGATAATTTACTCTCTATTTATAGAAAGAGTGTACTCTGCCCAGGGAGAACAAAATAAGTGAAGGAAAATAATCTATCATGATTGTAGCCTATATTATCCCTGCTAATCACATAGACAAAGCACAAGCACAAGGAGAGGCAGAAAACAGTAACACTTATACTGACTATCATCTGTTTATCATGAGTATAGTCAGCAAGGATAATAGATGTATTAACGATGGGAGTTTCTAATCGCTCATGTCTTATAGTCAAGGAAAACTTCATATAATGCAAACAGAACATGATCCTAACAGAGTTTTTGAAAACAATGACAGTCCATGCATATGTATGGATCTAAGCATTAACTACCTCATTTATGTGTAAAGATATCTTTGAACTCATAGAATTATTACTTTGAACAGTCTTTCATCTTGTCATGCAGGTAAAACATCAATCCGTTCCAAAATGGTACAACCAGTAATGTTAGAACACATTCTGCAGATGGATTATGGCTAAACAACTCACATTTTGGAAGTAGAAAAAGCTGACAGCATTAACTGTCCCAGATGTGAAAATGAAATCCACAATAGGCTTACATGTCAACTCAATCTTGGGAGTTGAGACAAGCACCATATTCAAGTGCTATCAGCGCAAATTCATAAACCAAATGCAAAAACTCGGTCGTTTAGAAAATCTACCTTTTTCAAAGGTTCCCGCTTTGTGAAAGAATATATGCAAAATGATATTCATAAACCATATGCAAAAACTTGGTCGCTTAGACATTCTGCCTTTTTCAGAGGTTCTGGCTTTGTGAAAGAATATATGCAAGGGGAAAGATCGATTCATGAATTGATTAAGAGGAGAAAATGAAAGTACCTAGAAATGTTGTGTACCCCACCTTTAACACCGACATGGATGACAGCATGAAAACTAAATATGCAGAACAAAAACATTTGACAGCCTTGCCATGTCAAATGAACAAATTGGTTTCCAAGAGGTAAGCAACTCATCAAGTAAATTCAACCCAAACAAAGACTTCACAGACAGTTAAATTACACCATATGATAGATGGAAGTTCATGGAATTGGGCAAGAACATAGGGAGACATATGTTCCCAAAAGATCTTAAAACCTTGAGAATCACAGCAAAAAATGACCAGAAATGGCAAACAAGCAAATTAAATGTGATGACATGCTCATGTAACTTTCTCATTGTGAAAAGAAAAGAAGACTCATGTAAATGATTATGGAATAATTAGATTATTTGACCACTAGTCTTTAATAAAGTCAACTTTCAACAGAGCTGTTTAATGAGGCCACTTCCACTATGTGAAGTGGACTGCTTTAATGCAGATCTACTTAATTAAATTAGTGGATTTCAATGAACGAAACCTACAATCAATAATCATAATGGATTCCAAAAATGTCCAAAAGTATCATCTGCCAAACAATGGTCCATAGTGCATTTACCTCTTGTAAATGATCAAACAACAATCAAGAACGTTTGCCACTATTTGCATTCGACTTGGTGCAAAGGACCCATCGTCCCTTGGCACGTCTGCGCTTCAAAATTGCTCTTCCACTCGTAGTTCTCATCCTTCTGCGAAAGCCATGGGTCCGAGCCAGAGATTTCCTTGACCTGTTCCTTTTTGTTTGGCCAAGCGCAGCCTTCCCAGCTCTCACCACCAGGCCACGGCGTTTCTCCGTAGTGGTTCCAAGTTGAAAGTTGAAGTTCAACGTCAATGACAAACCTGGAAATTGCAACCCATAAGTAGGGGAAGGCATAGATCATTTTATTCCTTCATTCAGTCATCAATGAGCTAAATCAGACAATATATCATTTTCCTAGATCAAAGGAAGAATAAAATATATTCCCAAAGGAATAGCATCCATTATCCAAAAAAAATACGAACACAGGAAGAGGAACACGGGAAAGCATAGTGCACAAGGCCTCAAAGTAGAATTCCTATCGATTCCCAAATGAAGGAGTTCATGTGCACGCAATCGAGAGTCGAGCACGCAGACATGCTTACCCAGCAGACATTATGCATTCATTATTAAAAATCTCTAGAGTCTGGAGGCCCCCATCACTGTCAAGTTGTGAAATTGCAAAGAGAAGGAGTGGTTCGAAATACTTTTATTCGGTGGCCAATCTAATTTAACCACACTACACCCGCAAAGACCACTAAAACTCTTAACAATCTCTTTAGCGAGTTCTTGGGCAAGTACAAACTCCTATTCAAAGTGAACCTTGCTGTAATACATCACTCTTGTAGCCAAAGCTGATCGACAGGATCCTCGAAC